>NC_082722.1:78073181-78373181 GCF_030144855.1 Hypanus sabinus
TGGAGTGGGAGGTGATGGGTGAGGGATGGAGTGGGAGGTGATGGGTGATGGGTGGAGTGGGAGGTGATGGGTGAGAGGTGGAGTGGCAGGTGATGGGTGAGGGGTGGAGTGGGAGGTGATGGGTGAGGGATGGAGTGGGAGGGGTGAGGGGTGGAGTGGGAGGTGATGGGTGAGGGGTGGAGTGGCAGGTGATGGGTGAGGGGTGGAGTGGCAGGTGATGGGTGAGGGGTGGAGTGGGAGGTGATGGGTGAGGGGTGGAGTGGGAGGTGATGGGTGAGGGGTGGAGTGGGAGGTGATGGGTGAGGGATGGAGTGGGAGGTGATGGGTGAGGGGTGGAGTGGCAGGTGATGGGTGAGGGATGGAGTGGGAGGTGATGGGTGAGGGGTGGAGTGGAAGGTGATGGGTGAGGGGTCGAGTGGAAGGTGATGGGTGAGGGGTGAGGGGTGGAGTGGGAGGTGATGGGTGAGGGGTGGAGTGGGAGGTGATGGGTGAGGGGTGGAGTGGAAGGTGATGGGTGAGGGGTGGAGTGGAAGGTGATGGGTGAGGGGTGAGGGGTGGAGTGGGAGGTGATGGGTGAGGGGTGGAGTGGAAGGTGATGGGTGAGGGGTGAGGGGTGGAGTGGGAGGTGATGGGTGAGGGGTGGAGTGGAAGGTGATGGGTGAGGGGTGAGGGGTGGAGTGGGAGGTGATGGGTGAGGGGTGGAGTGGGAGGTGATGGGTGAGGGGTGGAGTGGGAGGTGATGGGTGAGGGGTGGAGTGGCAGGTGATGGGTGAGGGATGGAGTGGCAGGTGATGGGTGAGGGGTGGAGTGGGAGGGGTGAGGGGTGGAGTGGGAGGTGATGGGTGAGGGGTGGAGTGGGAGGTGATGTGTGAGGGGTGGAGTGGCAGGTGATGGGTGAGGGATGGAGTGGCAGGTGATGGGTGAGGGGTGGAGTGGGAGGTGATGGGTGAGGGGTGGAGTGGGAGGTGATGTGTGAGGGGTGGAGTGGCAGGTGATGGGTGAGGGATGGAGTGGCAGGTGATGGGTGATGGGTGGAGTGGGAGGTGATGGGTGAGGGGTGGAGTGGCAGGTTATTGGTGAGGGGTGGAGTGGGAGGTGATGGGTGAGGGGTGGAGTGGAAGGTGATGGGTGAGGGGTGGAGTGGAAGGTGATGGGTGAGGGGTGGAGTGGGAGGTGATGGGTGAGGGGTGGAGTGGAAGGTGATGGGTGAGGGGTGAGGGGTGGAGTGGGAGGTGATGGGTGAGGGGTGGAGTGGCAGGTGATGGGTGAGGGGTGGAGTGGCAGGTGATGGGTGAGGGGTGGAGTGGGAGGTGATGGGTGAGGGATGGAGTGGGAGGTGATGGGTGAGGGGTGGAGTGGGAGGTGATGGGTGAGGGGTGGAGTGGGAGGTGATGGGTGAGGGATGGAGTGGCAGGTGATGGGTGAGGGGTGGAGTGGGAGGTGATGTGTGAGGGGTGGAGTGGGAGGTGATGGGTGAGGGGTGGAGTGGGAGGTGAAGGGTGAGGGGTGGAGTGGGAGGTGAAGGGTGAGTGGTGAGGGATGGAGTGGGAGGTGATGGGTGAGGGGTGGAGTGGGAGGTGATGGGTGAGGAGTGGAGTGGGAGGTGATGGGTGAGTGGTGGAGTGAGAGGTGATGGGTGAGGGGTGGAGTGGGAGGTGATGGGTGAGGAGTGGAGTGGGAGGTGATGGGTGAGGGATGGAGTGGGAGGTGATGGGTGAGGGGTGGAGTGAGAGGTGATGGGTGAGGGGTGGAGTGGCAGGTGATGGGTGAGGGATGGAGTAGGAGGTGATGGGTGAGGGGTGGAGTGGGAGGTGTTGGGTGAGGGGTGGAGTGGGAGGTGATGGGTGAGGGGTGGAGTGGGAGGTGATGGGTGAGGGGTGGAGTGGGAGGTGATGGGTGAGGGATGGAGTGGCAGGTGATGGGTGAGGGGTGGAGTGGGAGGTGTTGCGGGGTGGAGTGGCAGGTGATGGGTGAGGGGTGGAGTGGGAGGTGATGGGTGAGGGGTGGAGTGGGAGGTGATGGGTGAGGGGTGGAGTGGGAGGTGATGGGTGAGGGGTGGAGTGGGAGGTGATGGGTGAGGGATGGAGTGGGAGGTGATGGGTGAGGGGTGGAGTGGGAGGTGATGGGTGAGGGGTGGAGTGGGAGGTGATGGGTGAGGGGTGGAGTGGGAGGTGATGGGTGAAAGAAAGAAAGATTAGCTTTATTTGTCACACATACATCGAAACATTCAGTGGCGGGCATTGTTTGCGTCAAAGACCAACACAGTCTGATGCGGTGCTGAGGGAAGAACCCACAGTGTTGCTGTCACCGACATGCCCACAACTTACGAGCCCTAACCCGTGCATCTTTTAGACCGTGGGAGGAAACCGGAGCACCCAGAGGAGATCCACGTGGTCCCATGGAGTACCGTACAGACTGTGGCACAAATTGAACCCAGTTCACTGGTGACTTAAAGCGTTGCACGAACCGCGACACTGCAGTGAGGGGAGAGAACCAGAATGTAAAGAGGGGGATGCGGTGGAGGCAGTGTGTGTAGGTGATGGGTGGAAGAGGGACAGGGCTGAAGCAGGTGGAATCTGATAGGAGGGACAGTGAAGCATGGAGGGAAGGGAAGAAGGTGACGAACTGGAGGGAGGAAGATGTGGGTGATGGGCAGATAGTGAGTGTGATGGAAGGGAAAGAGAAGGAGTAATGGGGCCAGAGGCATGACAGATAGCAAGAAGGAAGTGGTTTCTGGAAATTTCAGAAAATGATGTTGATGATATCAGTTTGGAGACTACCAAGACAGAATATGAGGTGCTGTTCCTCTATAAAATGTTGAATAAAAGATTAAGATGTTTCACAATTCTCTTGGTAATTACTTACTCAGTTCACTGCTTCTGCAGATACAGCAATCATCTCTCAGCGCAAGCAGTATGTTGCAATGATAGACACAAGAGAGTTCAGTTGCTGGCGTGATGGTGGGGATCCTTGGACATAGAGGCCGCCTTCTTGAGGCAAAATATTCTTCCCCATTCCTCTTCTTCTTTTCTCCACTCTGGCCTGTTTCTTCTTCTCCTGCCCATTACCTCCCTTGTTGCCTCTCATTCTTCCCTTGTTCCTATGGTCCACTCTCCTCTCCTACCAGCCCATTTCCTTTCCCACCCACCTGGCTTCACCTTTTGACAAGTCCTCCTTTCCCTCCCCCGCCTTTTTATTCTGCCATCTCCCCCCTTCCTTTCTAGTCCTGCAGAACAGTCTCAACCTGAAAAGTCAACTGTTTATTCATTTCCTTAGATGTTGCCTGGCCTGCTGATCTCTTCCACCATTCCTGTGGATGCTGCCGGTGGGGGAGAGGGCTGTGTCCATGATGGACCGAGCTGTGTCCACTGTTCTCCACAGCCTCTGTTCCTGCGGGTGCTGCCGGTGGGGGAGAGGGCTGTGTCCATGATGGACCGAGCTGTGTCCACTGTTCTCCACGGCCTCTGTTCCTGCGGGTGCTGCCGGTGGGGGAGAGGGCTGTGTCCATGATGGACCGAGCTGTGTCCACTGTTCTCCACGGCCTCTGTTCCTGCGGGTGCTGCCGGTGGGGGAGGGGGCTGTGTCCATGATGGACCGAGCTGTGTCCACTGTTCTCCACGGCCTCTGTTCCTGCGGGTGCTGCCGGTGGGGGAGAGGGCTGTGTCTATGATGGACCGAGCTGTGTCCACTGTTCTCCACGGCCTCTGTTCCTGCGGGTGCTGCCGGTGGGGGAGAGGGCTGTGTCCATGATGGACCGAGCTGTGTCCACTGTTCTCCACGGCCTCTGTTCCTGCGGATGCTGCCGGTGGGGGAGGGGGCTGTGTCCATGATGGACCGAGCTGTGTCCACTGTTCTCCACGGCCTCTGTTCCTGCGGGTGCTGCCGGTGGGGGAGGGGGCTGTGTCCATGATGGACCGAGCTGTGTCCACTGTTCTCCACGGCCTCTGTTCCTGCGGGTGCTGCCGGTGGGGGAGGGGGCTGTGTCCATGATGGACCGAGCTGTGTCCACTATTCTCCACGGCCTCTGTTCCTGTGAGTTGGAACTGCCTTGCCAGGCCATGGTGCAACCGTGTCCTGTGTAAACTGTCTGGAAGGGCCTATTCCGCACTGTAACTCAATAAATAAATGTTTTGGGTCACAGAACACTAGTTCAGGTACAGTTATTACCCTATAACCATCAAGCTCCTGAACCAGAGTCAATAAGTTCACTCACCTCAACACTGATCTGATTTTACAATCTACAAACTGACTTTCAAGGACTCCACAACTCATGTTCTCAATATTATTTTTTCACTTGCATAATTTGTCTTCTTTTGCTGATTGGTAGTTTGACAGTCTTTGTGTGTGTAGAGTTTTTTGTAAATTCTATTGTATTTCTTTATTTTCCTGTAAATGTCTGCAAGAAGATGAATCTCAAGGTAGTACCTAGTAAGGTATTGGTATTTTGATAATAGATTCTTCTTTGCCTTTGACAGGGAAATCTCTCTCCTGCTGAGGCGAGGTCGCATCTGGAGCACAGTGTTGAAGTCTCCTTAATTAAGGAAGGATATAGTGCAGGCTGTTCGGAGAAGTTCACGAGGTTCGTTCTTGGGGAGTTTCCTAAGGGAAGTTTAAGCAGTGAGATCCCATGCTCCTGAGATTAGAAGATGGGTTCGTTGAAGCGTTCTGGCAGGGAGGAGCATTGAACCGGGGCAAAGTTCCAGAATAATCATTCCCTTAAGAGGAGAGCAGGAGAAATTTCTTCCCAGGGGGATTGCCTACGCTACCCCAGTGGAAGTGAGTCATGGAGTATGGTCGACTCTTCCATGTCGACGAAGTTAATTGAACCTCAACGTTGTCAAGAGGTAATCGGTAATTGTTTTGTTATTGCCACAGGTATGGAGTTACAGTGAGAAGCTTTATTCTGCGGGCCACCCACACAGATCATTCCATCGCTGAGGCCGTATTGAGGAAATCAATTAAAAAAATGGCCGCTGCAGTGGCATTGCGGGTAGCGCAGAGTTTGGTGTTTGTATGTTCTCCCCCAGAACGCAAGGGTTTCCTCCAGGTGCTGCAGTCCAAAGATGGACCAGTTGTTAGGTAAATTGGTCATTGTACATGGCCCTGTGATTAGGCTAGGGGTTAAATCACTGGGTTGCCAGGGGAACTGCTTGTTGGGCCAGAAGAGCCCATTCCAGGCTATATATCTAAGGACGGGCAACATTAAATACTTTAATTTGTAATTTCTTCTTTTCTACTGATAGCATTTACTACTGAAAGTATGTTTTCAAACTATTTTAGATTAAGTTTATTCAGGATTAAACTTCAGTCAGAACACCACGAAGAATACTCCTTCCAATCTTCCAATTTCCCTGATTGCTGCCTTGACCAGAGGGCTTGAGTTATAGAGAGAGTTTGGCCACTCTAGTCCATTATTCCTTGGAGCGTGGGAGAATGAGGGGTGACCTTATACAAGTTTATAAAATCACGAGGGTTATGGATAAGGTGGACTGTCATAATCTTTTCCCCAGGGTGGGGGAGCCTAAAACTAGAGGGACAGATACAAGATAAGAAGGGAGAGTCCTGAGTGGTAACTTCTTTCCACAGTGGGTGGTGAGCATCTGGTATGAGCTACCAGAAGGAATGGTCAACGTGGGTACACTTGCAAAATTTAGGAAGCATTTGGATAGGTACATGGAGGGGAGGGGTTTAGAGGGTTATGGGCCGAACACGGCAACTAGGATTAGCAGGAAGGATGCTGTGGACAGTATGGAGAAGATGGGCCTATTTCCATGCTGTGCTAGTTAATTTGTTAGAGATACAACACGGTAACAAGCCCTTCTGGTCCAATGATACTGTACTGCCCAATTATAGCCCTCTGACCAATTAATCTAGTAACCCACAGGAAACCGGAGCACCCAGAGGGAACGCACGTGGTCTCAGGGAGAACGTACAAACTCCTTACAGGCAGCATTTGGAGTTGAACTTGGGCACTGTAAAGCATTATGGTAACTGCTACACTACTGTACCGCTAGAACATTAATTATGAAATGATGCATTGGGATTTTATTGGGGTTCACAGAAGCACACCCTCTAGAAGTCACATCAAGGCCACAAGTCTCTGAAGTGAACCAGAAACCGTGACCTGCTGTGTGTAATACTGAACCGTGGCTGCAGTTTCATTAACAGTTAGTGGAGCCGCGAATAAGTGATCTTAAAATAGCCGCTTCAGTGAGCTGGCATATAATGACATTCTGTTCACCTTCTCTCCTTTGTCAACCGGCCGCTGAGAAATGTCTGGTGCAGGACGGGCAACATTTCCTCAAACAGCATTGCACAATAACTAGTGATGATCTCCCCTCATATGTCAGGTGTTGACTGCAGTTCCAAGTATCCTTGCTGGCTTCTCTTAACACAGCCCACCTCTCCAAGAGGGAGACCTTCTCTCCCATCGGGCAAAAGATACAAAAACATGGAAGCATCTACCACCAGGCTCAACGACAGCTTCTACCCCGGTGTTATCAGACCTCTGTTATAAGATACACTCGGCCTTATGATCATGCACTCTGTCACTGTCCTGAACTTCACTTTCTCTGCAGTTGTCAACTTCATTCTACATTGTTATTATTTTACTTTGCTCTACCTCAACACACTGTGTGATGATCTGATCTGTATGAACAGTATATGCAAGACAAGCTTTCCACTGTATCTCGGTACATGTGACAAGAATAAACCAAATCCAATTCTAGTTTCAGTTGTTGTGCAAGCTGATAGTGTGGTTAAGAAGGTGATGGTTGTGTTGGCCGTCATTAGGTGGACGTACTTATTTATTGCCCTTTATGCCCCAGGCACTTAGGGCAGCAGTGAAGATCCTCCATCTCTGATGGTGTTCGGGCTTCCTTCATCGTGTCAGAATCAGAACCAGGTTTAATACCACTGGCATACGTTGTGAAATTTGTTAACTTTGCGGCAGTACAACATGCAATACATAATAATATTCAAATATACTATAAATTATAGTAAGTGTATATATATGCGTGCTTGTGTGTGTGTGCGTGTATATTAAATAGTCAATTCAAATAAGGTGCAAAATGGGTTCACTATCCTTCTGGAAATTGGATGGCAGAGGGGAAATACTGTTCCTGAATCACTTCAGGCTTCTGTACCTCCTTCCTGATTGTAACAAAGAGACGAGGGCATGTCCTGGGTGGTTGGGGTGCTTAACGATGGACACCACTTTTCTGAGGTACCGCTCCTTGAAGATGTCCTGGATATTACAGAAGCTAGTACCCACCCATGATGGAGCTGATTAATCTTCTAGCTTTCTGTAGCATCTTTCGGTCCTGATAGTAGCCTGCACTGACCCACCCACCCACCCCCATACCAGGTAGTGATGCAGCCTGTCAGAATGCTCTCCACTGTACATCTATAGAAGTTTTTGAGCATTTTAGGTGACAAACCAAATCTCCTCAAACCCTTAATGAAAAGTAGCCGCTGTTTTGCCTTCTTTGTAGCTGCATTGATACGTTGGGACCAGGTTAGATCCTCTGAGATATTGATATCCAGGAATTTGAAGTCACTCACTCCTTCCACTTCTGATCCTTCTATGAGGATTGGTTTGTGTTCCCTCGTCTTACCGGTTCTGAAGTCCACAATCAGTGCTTTGGTCTTACTGATGTTGAGAGCCAGGTGTTGCTGTAACACCACTCAACGAGCTGATATATCTCCCTTCTGTACGCCCTCTCATCTCCGTCAGAGATTCTGCAAACAATAGTCGGATTGTCAGCAAATTTATAGATGAGGTTTAAACTGTGCCTAGCCAATTGGCATGGGTATAGAGAGAGTAGAGCAGAGGGCTAAGCACACACCCCTGAGGTGCGCCAGAGTTGTCAACACGGTGGAAGTGTTATTACCGATCTGTACAGACTGTGGTCTTCCAGTTAGGAAGATGAGGATCCAATTGCAGAGGGAGGTACAGAGGCCCAGGTTCTGTGGCTCTTCAATCAGGACTGTGGGAATGATGATGTTAAACGCTGAGCATCCTAATGTAGGTACTTGCATTGTCCAGGTGATCCAAGGCCGTGAGGAGAGTCAATGTGATCGTGTCCACCATAGACCTATTGTGGTGTAGGCAAACTGCAGTGGGTCCAGGTCCTTGCTGAGGCAGAAGTTGATTCTAGCCATGACCAACCTCTCAAAGCACTTAATCACCATAGATGTGATGCTATTGGATGGTAGTCATTAAGGCAGCTCACTTCTTCTTGGCATTGGTATAATTGTTGACCTTTTTGAATTAGTTGAGAACTTCTGACCGTAGCAGTGAGAGGTTAAAAATGTCTTTCAATACACCCGCCAGATAGTTGGCATAGGTTTTCAGAGCTTTACCAGGTATTCCATTGGGGCCTGTCGCTTTGTGTAGGTTCACCCTCTTGAAAGGCAGCCTGATGTTGGCCTCTGAAACAGAGATGGTGGGGTCACTGGGTGCTGCAGGGATTCTCATAGCTGTTGTTTCATTCTCCCTTTCAGAGTGAGCATAAAAGGCACTGAGCTCATCTGGGAGTGAAGCATCACAGCCATTCACGACGTGAGGTTTCGCTTTGTAGGAAGAAATGCCAGAAATGCAAACCCTGCCAGAGTTGACATGCATTCAGTTTCGCCTCCAGCCTCACTCGGGATTGTTTCTTCGCTCTTGAAGTAGTCCTCCACAAGTTATCCCTGGTTTTCTTGTACAGATCTGGGTCACCGGGCTTGAATGCCTCAGCTCTAGCATCAGCAGATTCAAAACTTCTGGTTCATCCACAGCTTTTGATTTGGGAATGTACAGTAAGTTTCTGTGGGCACACAGGTTTTAATGAAGTCAGTGACAGGTGACAGCTCATTCAGACTTAAAGATGAATCCCTGAGTACAGTTCACTTACAGGATTGCTTTGCATTGGCAGACTGGACTGTACTCATCTTGGTCCTCACGTCTGGTGCTGCAGTCTTCAGTCTCTGCCTGTACTCAGGGAGTAGAAGTACAGCCAGGTGATCAGACTTCCCGAAGTGAGGGCGTGGAAGATCACGGTGAGCATTTTTGAGGGTGGTGTAACAGTGGTCCAGTGTGTTGTTTCTCCTGGTACTACCTCAAGACTTGTTGATAATAATTACTTATCAAGCTGGCCTGGTTAAAACCCCTCAAAATGATGGGGAAGGTATCAGGATGTGCTGTTCCACACCTGTTGATTACATCACTCAGCTTGTCTACAGCCTGTTTGACATTGGCCTGAGGTAGAATGTACACCACCAGCAAAATCTCCCACAGTGACCAGCACTTGACTGCAAGGTGTTCCAGGTCTGGCGGAACAGGACTGGGACAGCACCACCATGTTTGTACACCATGAAGAACTGATCATGAACCAACCTCCCCCACCCTTGGCTTTAAAAGACTGAGCGGTCTTGTGAACTCATCAATCTGAACCGCTGTGTTTGAAATGGAAGGGGTTAACCAAGATCCCGTGAAACAAAAGACATAAGTGGTCCTAATGTTCCTCTGGTACCGTACCCTTGCTGTGAGATTGTCAGTTTTATTTACCAGAGACTGCTTTTGCCAGCAAGATACAGACAGACAAAAACCGCGTTTCTTTCAGTAGCTTCACTGTCAGCCACGCAAGTCCCTGGTGGAGACTCAAGGATACTGCCACACTCCAATGTAGAAGGGTTCTTCTTTGCTGTTTCCCTGACAATTTTGTTCTACCAGTCTGGGTTGTTGGCCCCGAACCTGGAGGACTTGTGGACCACTCTTAATCTGTCCTCTACCCTTTGACCTGTTTGGCAAGGGTGACCCTACCATGAGCCAAAGCATAAAGCCCTGACTCCAGCCAACATAGCTCTCAGGGACAGTGAGACACGCAACTTGTGGTCTTCTTGGAGGCATTAGTTGGAGGATTGAGTTTAAGAGCCATGAGGAAATGTTGCAGCTCTATCCACATTAAGAAGTTGGAGCTGGAACTGGATGAACACCGGAATCATTTGGAAGGCTGAGGGGTGATAGATGGGACATAGAGAGAGGTAGTTACACCCAAGGTGCAGGATACAGAAAAATGGGTGACAGTCAGGAAGGGGAAAGGGGTTAAAGACCAGTGCAGAGTACCCCTGTGGCCATTCCCTCATTAACAGATATATCACTTTGGATACTGTGAGGGTGGTGGTTGGGGTTGACAGCAGAGAAAAGTCACAGTGGTCAGTTCTCTGGCACTAGGATGTCTCTGCGACTCAGAAGGGAAGGAGGGAGAAGATGTACACTGTGCTGTTAGGGGATTTGAATTAGGGGAATGGACAGGAGTTTCTGTGGGCGAGAACAAGATTCCTGGATGGTATGTTGCCTCCCAGGTGCCAAGGCCCAGGACATATCGGACTGGGTCTTCAACATTCTTAAGTGGGAGGGTGAACAGCCAGAGGTCGTGATCCATGCAGGTACCAATGACATGAGGAGGATGAGTGACAAGGTTCTGCAAAGCACCTGAACTGGAGGGGGGCTTATATCCTAGCAGGAAGGTTTGTTAATGCTTCATAGTGGGGTTTCAACTAGAGTTGCAGAGGGATGGGAACCAGAGTTGGTGGATAGGTTCTGGAGGCAGATGTTGATAAGCACTCAGAAAAAGTCAGGAATCAAATGGTTTAGTATGGTGCAACTAGTATCCTGAGCTGCATATATTTCAATGCAAGAAGTATCGTAGGAAAGGTCGATGGGCTCAGAGCATGGATCAACACGTGAATTATGACGTTAAGGCCATTAGTGAGACTTGGCTGCAGGAGAGCAGCACTGGCAGCTCAATATTCTGGGCTTCTGTTGTTTTAGACGTAACAGAGTGGAAGGGGTTAGAGGAGGAGGGGTGGCAGTCCTCAGTCAGGACAGACTGAAGAACTCGACTGGTGAGGCATTACAGGTGCAATTAAGAAATAAGAAAGATATGATCACGTTAATGCGGCTATAATTACAGACAACCCAACAGTCCGAGGGATTTAGAGGAACCAATTTGTAAAGAGATCACAGACTGTTTCAAGAAACATGAGGTTGTTATAGTAAGTGATTTTAACTTCCTACAAATTGACTGGGAATGCCAAACTGTAAAAGGACTTGATGGGAAAGAGTTTGTCAAATGTGTTCAGGGAAGTTCCCTTAATCGGTATGTAGAAGTCCCAAATAGAGAGCATGTGATACTGGATTGGGGAATGAGACAGGACAGGTGACAGAAGTTTGCGTAGGGGGACACTTTGCATCCAAAGTAAATATGCAAAAGGAAATAGGTCTGGTCCATGGGTTGAGATTCTAAATCGGAGAAAGGCCAGTTTTGATGATCTGGCAAGCATTGATTGGGACACGCTGCTTTCTGGCAAAGGTGCACTTGGAAAGTGGGAGGCCTTCAAAAAGGAAATTTTGAAAGTACAAAGCTTGTACGTATTTGTCAGAATAAAAGGTAAAGGTAACAAGTGTAGGGAACCGTGGTTTTCAAGAGATATCAAGGCTCTGGTTAAGAGAAAAATGAGGCGCACAGCAGGCAGAGACAAGTAGGAACAAATGAGGTGCTTATGGAGTATAAGAAATGCAGGAACATACTCTAAGAAAGAAATCAGGAGGGCTAAAAGGAGGTATGAAGTTTCTCTGGCAGACAAGGTGAAGGTGAATCTTAAGGAATTCTACAGATATGTTAAGAGCAAAAGGATTGCAAAGGATGAAATTGGTCCTTTGGAAGACCAGAATGATAATCCACGTGTGGAGCCAAAATAGCTGGGGAAGATCTTAAATGAATTCTTTGCATCTGTATTTATCCAGGAGATGGGCGCAGACGTGTGGCAAAGTGGCATCAACTTCATGGACCCTGTACAGACTACAGAGGATGTTTTTGCTATATTGAGGCAAATCAGGCTGGATTTTTAAAACAGTTTTAAAACATCTTCAGCGACATGTGAGGTACAGGATTAAAGGATAGCTAATGTTGTCTGGCTGTATGAGAAAGGCTCTAAACAGAAACCAGGAAATGATGGGCTGGTGAACCTGACGTCAATTGGGAGACAGTTATTGGAAGGTGTTCTACGGGTCTAGATGTATAAGTATTTTGATAAACATGGACTGATTAAGGATAGTCAGCATGGCTTTGTGCATGGTGGGTCATACCTAACCAATTTTATAGAGTTTGCCGAGGAAGTTACCAGGAAAATGGATGAGGGAAAGGCAGTGGATGTTGTCTACATGGACTTTAGTAAGGCACTTGACAAGGTCCCTCATGGAAGGCTGGACAAGAAGGGTCAGTCTCTCGGCATTCAAGGTGAGATAGTAAATTGGATTGGACAGTGGCTTTGTGCGAGAAGCCAGAGAGTGGTAGTAGATGGTTGCCGCTCTGAGTGGAGGCCAGTGACTAGTGAAGTGTCGCAGGGATCAGTGCTGAGTCCTTTGTTGTTTGTCATCTATATCAATTATCTGGATGATAATTGAATCAGCAGATTTGCGGGTGACACCAAGATTGGGAGAGTAGTGGACATTGAGGAAGGCTATCATGCATCTGCATCAGCTGGAAAAATGGGCTGAAAAATGACAGATGGAATGTAATGAAGACAAGTGTGAGGTTTTGCACTTCAGTCAGACCAACCAGAGTAGGTATTACACAGTAAGGCACCGAGGAGCACAAAAGGACCTGGGAAAACAGGTGTTTAGCTCGTTTAAAGTGGCATCACAGGTAGAGAGGGTCATAAAGAAACTTTTGGCACATTGGTCTTCACAAATCAATGTACTGAGTGCAGGAGATCGGATGTTATGTTGAAGTTGTACAAGACATTGCTGAGGTCTAATTTGGAGTATTGTGTGCAGTTTTTGGACACCTACCTACAGAAAAGACATAAACAAGTTTGAAAGAGTGCAGAGAAAATTAACAAGTATTTTGCCAGGTCTGGAGGACCTGAGTTAATAAGGAAAGATTGAAAAGATTAGGACTTCATTCTTCATTCATTGAAGATAGAGGTATACAAAAACCATGAGGGGTATAGGTAGGATAAATACAAGCTGGCTTTTTCCATTGAGGTCGGGTGAAAGGTGAGAAGTTTAAGAGGAACATCAAGGGAAATTTCTTCACTCGGAGGGTAATGAGATTGTGGAATGAGCTGCCAGCGTAAGTGGTCCATGCAAGCTCAAATTCAACATTTAAAGGAAGTTTGGATAGGTACATGGATAGTACGGATATGGAGGGTTATGGTCCAGGTGCAGGTCGATGGGAGTAGGCAAATTAAATGGATTTGGCGAGGACTAGATGGGCTGAATGGCCTGTTTCTGTACAATACTTCTTTATGACTCTATTCCTGGTTAGACTACACTTGGAATATTGAGCTAAGTTTTGGTCACACGATTTTAGGAAGGATTTGGAAGCTTTGGTGAGAGTGCAGAGGAGATTTACCAGGATGCTACCTGGATTCGAGAGCATCTCTTGCAAGGATAGGCTGAGCGAACTTGGGCTTTTCTCCTTGGAGTGGAGGAAGATGAGAGGTCACTTGATAAAAGTATACAAGATGGTAAGAGGAGTAGTTTAAGTGGATAGTGAGAGACTTTCTCCCCAGATGGAAATGACTGATATGAAGGGGTATAATTTTAAGGTGATTGGGGGAAAATATAGGGGGGGATGTCAGAGGTAGGTTTCTGTTTAGAATGGTAGGTGTATGGAACGCCCTGCCACGGGTGGTGGCCGAAGCAGATACATCTGGGACAATAGACAGTAGGTGCAGGTGTAGGCCATTTGGCCCTTCTAGCCAGCACCACCATTCACTGTGATCATGGCTGATCATACACAATCAGTACCCCATTCCTGCTCTCTCCCCATTATCTATAAGAGCTCTATCTAACTCTGTCTTGAATGCATCCAGAGACTTGGCCTCCACTGCCTTCTGGGGCAGAGCATTCCACATATCCACTACTCTCTGGGTGAAAAAGTTTTTCCGCATCTCTGTTCTAAATGGCCTTCCCCTTATTCTTAAACTGTGGACTCACCCATCAGCGGGAACATGCTTCCTGCCTCCAGTGTGTCCAATCCCTTAATCATCTTATATGTCTCAATCAGATCCCCTCTCATCCTTCTAAATTCCAGTGTATACAAGCCCAGTCTCTCCAATCTTTCAACATATGACAGTCCCGCCATTCCGGGAATTAACCTCGTGAACCTATGCTGCACTCCCTCAATAGCAAGAATGTGCTTCCTCAAATTTGGAGACCAAAACTGCACACAATACTCCAGGTGGGGTCTCACCAGGGCCCTGTACAGCTGCAGAAAGACCTCTTTACTCCTAAATTTAAGAAAGACAGGCACACAGATGATAGAAAATTGGAGGGTATGTAAGAGAGGTGGGTTAGATTGATCCTGCAGTAAAAGGTCAGCACAACTTCATGGGCCAAAGGGCAGCACTGTGTTTTATGTTCCAATCCAAACGTCTGTTTTTCACTTGTGGGAGAACTTCGACTGAAGAGACACCATTACAGGACAGGGGGTAATAATTTTATAGCGGAATTTCTTTTTGCTGAATTTGGCACTGAACACGAGGCAGACTAATGGTTATTAAATCAATTGCTTTGTCCACTGTGGCCGTCGGATGGTCCGAGTTTGCCGGTCGCTTTCGGTTCCCGTCCCCCCTCCCCATTTCCACACACACCTGCTGTACAGTGTGCCTGCAACCTCCTCTACTTCCAGCATGAGGCTAACTGCAAACCAGGGAGGCTGCAGCTCACTTTTTGCCACTGTTGTCTGTGACCTGATGACACAAGTGTTGGATTCTCCAACCTCTGGTCACTGTCACCCCTCTGTCCCTTCTCTCTCCCTACCTGACCAACTTTTCACTTTCCCATCACCCAATTTCTTCCCCTCCCAACTACACCATTGGCCCTTCATCCACACACCCTGTCCACTGGGACCCCCCCCCCACACTGTTCCATCTGTCCTCCCCATCTCCCTCACTTGGTTCCATGCTCCAACTCCCTCTCTTATCAGATCCCACTGTCTCCACTCCTTTGTCACCTCCACCTCCCAGTCTCTGTCACTATTCCCACTCTCCCCTCCACCATCTACCTGTCACCCCTCCTCACCTGGATCCACCCATCATCTCCCAGTCTCTGTCACTATTCCCACTCTCCCTTCCACCATCTACCTGTCACCCCTCCTCACCTGGATCCACCCATCATCTCCCAGTCTCTGACACTATTCCCACTCTCCCCTCCACCATCTACCTGTCACCCCTCCTCACCTGGATCCACCCATCATCTCCCAGTCTCTGACACTATTCCCACTCTCCCCTCCACCATCTACCTGTCACCCCTCCTCACCTGGATCCACCCATCATCTCCCAGTCTCTGTCACTATTCCCACTCTCCCCTCCACCATCTACCTGTCACCCCTCCTCACCTGGATCCACCCATCATCTCCCAGTCTCTGACACTATTCCCACTCTCCCCTCCACCATCTACCTGTCACCCCTCCTCACCTGGATCCACAACATCATCTCCCAGTCTCTGACACTATTCCCACTCTCCCCTCCACCATCTACCTGTCACCCCTCCTCACCTGGATCCACCCATCATCTCCTAGTCTCTGACACTATTCCCACTCTCCCCTCCACCATCTACCTGTCACCCCTCCTCACCTGGATCCACCCATCATCTCCCAGTCTCTGACACTATTCCCACTCTCCCCTCCACCATCTACCTGTCACCCCTCCTCACCTGGATCCACCCATCATCTCCCAGTCTCTGTCACTATTCCCACTCTCCCCTCCACCATCTACCTGTCACCCCTCCTCACCTGGATCCACCCATCATCTCCCAGTCTCTGACACTATTCCCACTCTCCCCTCCACCATCTACCTGTCACCCCTCCTCACCTGGATCCACAACATCATCTCCCAGTCTCTGACACTATTCCCACTCTCCCCTCCACCATCTACCTGTCACCCCTCCTCACCTGGATCCACCCATCATCTCCCAGTCTCTGACACTATTCCCACTCTCCCCTCCACCATCTACCTGTCACCCCTCCTCACCTGGATCCACCCATCATCTCCCAGTCTCTGACACTATTCCCACTCTCCCCTCCACCATCTACCTGTCACCCCTCCTCACCTGGATCCACCCATCATCTCCCAGTCTCTGACACTATTCCCACTCTCCCCTCCACCATCTACCTGTCACCCCTCCTCACCTGGATCCACCCATCATCTCCCAGTCTCTGACACTATTCCCACTCTCCCCTCCACCATCTACCTGTCACCCCTCCTCACCTGGATCCACCCATCATCTCCCAGTCTCTGACACTATTCCCACTCTCCCCTCCACCATCTACCTGTCACCCCTCCTCGCCTGGATCCACCCATTACCTATTTTCCCTTGCTTCGCTCTTTCCCTCCACATTTTTACAACGCTCTGCCTTTCAGTCCAGGTGGAGGTTCTCAATCCAAGACATTCACCGTCCTATTCCCTCCACAGATGCTGCCTGACCTGCTGAGTTCCTGCAGCATCTTGTGTGTTGCTCTGGATGTAGATGTAGATGTCTATATAAGGTAGTCCCACTTGCCTGTGATTGGTCCATATCTCTCTAAACCAGGAACCAACGGACCGCTCCGTTAATGGTAGGGGTCCATGGTATAAAAAAGACTGGGAACCCTGCTCCAAACCTTTCCTATCCATACAAGTTCATCAGGTCAGGCAGCACCTATGGAAATGAATCAACAGTCAACAGTTCAGGCCAAGACTGTTTATCAGGGCTGGTAATGGTAATTTTTCCCTCATCCTTCCCTCTTCTTCTATTCTCCACTCCGCCCTCTTACTTCTTCTCCTCACCTGCCTATCACATACCCCTGGTGCCCCTCCTCTTTCCTTTTCCAGTCCTGAAGAAGGGTCTTGGCCCAAATCGTCGACTGTTTATTCATTTCCACAGCTGCTGCCTGATCTCCAGCATTTTGTGTGTACGCTTCCTAAAACTTTCTTGTACCCTCTCCAGATTAATTTACAACAGTCTGACTGTCTTCCAGTTCACTGTTACTGAGACTAGTTATTAACAAAATTTAACTTTCACACATAAATCCTGGGTCCCTACTGCCTGAATAAAAACATACAATTATAACACAAGAAGCTTCTGTCTTCTTCCCCTTCCTCTCCAGTACTGATGAAGGGTCTTGGCCTGAAACGTTGACTGTTTATTCCTTTCCATAGATGCTGCCTGACCTGCTGAGTTCCTCCAGCATCTTGTGTGTTGCTCTGGATTTCCAGCATCCACAGAATCCCTTGTGTTCTTGTACTTGTCCAAGTGTCTTTTAAGTGTTGTTAACTACCGAGTGCAATCATTCCAACTATGTGCCTGGACTTGCTATAAAGACACCACTCATTCTACTACGCTCTGAGAGATAAAACCTGAGACTGCCCAACCTCTTCCAAAACGTCAGGCCTTTGAGTCATGGCAACATTCTCATAAAGGCAAGAGATTCCACAGATGCTGGAAACCCAGAGCAACACACACAAAATGCTGGAGGAACTCAGCAGGCCAGGCAGCATCTATGGAAAAGAGTACAGCAGATGTTTCGGGCCGAGACCCTTCGGCAGGACTTGCTGGGAACATTGTGCGTTACGCACAGGGTACCGGAGGAACTCACGGATGCTGAAGGGCAGCACGGTAGCATAACGGTTAGTGAGATTCTTTTACAGCTGGGGGCATCCCAGAGTTCAGAGTTCAGTTCCGGTACCACATAAAAGGAGTTTGTACATTTTCCCTGTGACCTTGGGGTGCTCCGATCTCCTCTCGCAGTCCAAAGACAAACCAGCCAGGAGGTTGATTGGTCATTGTAAATTGTCCTGTGATTAGGCTGGGTTAAACAGGGGGATTGCTGGGTGGTGTGACTCATTGGACCAGAGGGCCTGTTGGGTGGTGTGGTTTGTTGTATGTGTATATCGAAGACATTAAAAATATGTGCTATATGTGTTTGGTGCTGTGTTTGACTGTTGACATTGTATTTCACACTTGGCCCTGAAGGAACGTTATTTTGTTTGCTGTATTCATGGGTAATCATGCACGGTCGAAGGACAATTAAACACTTAAACTTGAAATTTCTGTGCAGGTGCCAATCTCCAGTCCACGCTGACACACTTTGTCCAAAGATACACACAGGCACTTGCACAAATCGTATCTTTATTCTGTCCTATATACTGCACATAACACAATGCGATATCCAAGTCCATTTATAACTGCTCTCTTCTGCCATACCGGGGTTGTCATAAGAAGGGAACTGTCACAAAACATCAATGTCAGACAGAAGAGTATACTTTAAGCACGTCATTAAAGGACCCGTCTCTATAGTATCCCGCCAACTTCAGAATAGTACATCTCAGATAAATAAAGTACATCTCATAGCAAATAATTAGTTTTAATGGGAAATATTAATCAGGGCACAGGGCAGGGTTTCCCTGCTCTTCCTTACGCAGTGCCGAGGAAGGGGGGGTGGGGGCTCGTTTAATGCTTCTCCCTTCTTCCTGCCCAGGACAGATTATTTCCCTCAGGTCCCTGGGGCAGGACTTGAACCCATGAACTTGCCATCACCTCCAGGTGCAAGGTGCAGGGTTCCTCCCTCAGTGTAAGCAGACAGGGTAGACACAATTTCCTGACCCTCCGGTCACACTCACACACACACACACATACACACACACACGAGGCTCCTCTATGCTCCCTGTGCCAATGGGAGTGAGGGTCAAGGGCTGGCTGAGGGCGAGGAGGCTAGGCATTTTTTATAAGAAGGGTGTGGGCGACAGGTCGTGCTGCCTCTGCCCCCAAGCCGCGCCCGAGGCTCCCCATCACACGATCGTGCGGGCGAGGGATCTGCCCTCCCCGGCTGTCTCCTTCAGTTCGGCCTGTGGGATCATCGGGAGTGCCACGTCACGCCCGCGCCGAGCCACTCGCTCGTAAGGCGGGGCCTGATCCGATGGCAACGAGGCGGTGGAGACGGACGAGACGGCTTCCTGCTGGCTCTCCGGGGCCGTTGCCGGACCGTCCGTGCAGCCTCCGCTCTCCAGGACGGAGGGTTCCTGCTCGGAGGGGAGTCGGGGGGTCGGATCACGTCTTTGCCAGGGGTCGGTCAAGGAGTACGGCGGAGGGTCATCCTCTGGGAGGTACATTCCTGGCCCCGTGTCACGGACACAGTCTTCATAGCTGGAGAGAGAAGGACAGCAGTTTAGATGTGAGACATTAGACAAACAGGCCGAGGGGGCACCTGACAGGGGTGCAAAATCAGGAAGCCACCTTTCAGCTATTTATTGAAATTAGAAGTGTTTTATTGATTTTAGATTTCTGAATGGACCATGAACACATTACTACTACCTCATGACTCCCGGTGAAGGGTTTCAACCTGGAACGTCCTCACTACCTCCTCCCATAGAGGCTGTCTGGCCTGCTGAGTTCTGCCAGCATTTTGTGTTTTTAATACTACCTCACAATTTTTTTTTGCATTTTTTGTACTAACTTAATTTGTAAGTATTGATTATAATTTATCGTATTTCTTCTACAATCTGTTTTTAATGGATTCTATTATGTTTCTTTGTTTTGTGGCTGCCTGTAAAGAGACAAATCTCAAGGTTGTGTACAGTATACATACTTTGATAATAAATGCACTTGGTATATTTTATGTGTTACACTGTACTGCTGCCACAAAACAACGTAATTCATAACAAACCTCAGGGATAGTAAATCTGATTCTGAAAAATCTTTATATCGAGCAGATGAGATGACTGCAATGCCCTTTTTACTGGCCAAACTTCTATTGTCTATTGTCTAACTTCAACTCATTCAGAACACCACTGCTAGACTTCTAACTAACACCAGGATGATGGGACATATCCCTCCTGTACTAGCTACTCTGCATTGGCTTCCTGTATCTTTTAGAATTGATCTTTAAGTTCTCTTGTTTCTAAAGCTCTTTATGGCTGGGAGCAGAGCGCATCGCAGAGTCATTTTTGTTTTATAATCCTGCTCGAGCTCTCTGATCTTTTTCCGCTGTTCTCTTAAAGTTGAACAATTTCCCTTGAAAGATGACTGGCAGCTCAGCCTTTTTGAGAGCTAAGCTCCTAAATTGGAATTCAATACCAAGGGGACACAGACTCAGCTGACATTTCTAAACATCAGCTCAAAACCGATTTAACCTTGCTTTTAACTAACATCTTTTTTGTCTTTTACTTTTATGGTTGCACTTTATGCCATTGTAAAGCACTTTGAATGACATCATTTTATGAAATGTTCCTTATAAATAAGTTATTATTACTATTAATATTATTATTGTCACACGACAGTGAAAAACCTGTCTTGCACACCGATCAGACCATTACACGGCGGATCGAGTTAGGACAAGGGGGTGCTGAATAAAGTGTAACAGCTACGGAGGAGGTGCAGTGAAGGTATCCAGGAAGGTGCAAACACTCCTGAAACTCACTCAGAGTTTCAGTTCCACTACAGGAAGGATGAGGAGGCTTTGGACAGGTGCAGAAGGTCAGGATGCTGCCTGGATCAGCCATAAGGACAGGTTGGACAACATTGGGTTGCTTTTGCTGGAGTGCGAAGAGGGTGAAGGGTGATCTGATAGAATTTATACAACTATGGCACAGTACAGGCCCTTCAGCCCACAATGTTGTGCTGAACTTTTAACCTACTCCAAAATCAATCTTCTCCCCCCTTCCACATGGCCCTCCATTTGCTATCATCCATGTGCCTATCTAAGAGTTTCTTAAATGAAACCCAATGTATCTCCCTCTGCCACCATTCCTGCAGCGTGTTCCATGCACCCACGACTCCGTAAGAAACCTACGTCTGACATCTCCTCAGAGCTCCCCTCCAATCACCTTAAAGTTATGTCCCTTTGTACTAGCCACTTCCACCCTGGGAAAATGTCCCTGGCTGTCCACTCTATCTATGCCTCTTACCATTGTATAAACTTCTATCAAGTCACCTCTCATCCTCCTTCACTCCACAGCAAACAGCCCTAGCTCACTTTACCTTTCCTTGTAAAACGTGCTCTCTAATCCAGGCAGCATAATTCTTCTCTGCACCTTCTTTAAAGCTTCCATATCCTTCCTATAATGAAGTGACTAGATCTAAATGCAATATTCCAAGTGTGTTTTCACCAGGGTTTTTATCAAGCTGTAACAATACCTCACAGTTCTCGAACTTAATTCTGTGACTAATGAGGGCTAAAACATCATATACCTTGTTAACAACTTTATCATCCTTCAGGACATAGACCCCTAGACCCCTTTGTTCCTCCATGCTTCTAAAAATCCTGCCACACTGCAGAGAAAGCAGCGTCCATTATCATAGACCCCCACCATCCAGGCCATGCTCTCTTCTCACTATTACCATTGGGCAAGAGGTACAGGAGCTTTATGTCCACATCAGCAGGTTCAGGAACAGTTATTATCCCTCAACCATCAGGCTTCGGAACCAGTGAGGGTAACTTCACTCACCACAATCCTGAACTGACCCTATAACCTACAGACTCACTTTCAAGGACTCTGCAACTCATGTTCTCAGAATTATTTATTTACTTTTTCTACTTGCACAATATGTCTTCTTTTGCAAATTGGCTGTTTGTCAGTCTTCGCTAGTGTGAAGAGCTTGAGGGTGGCTGCGGGCTGGATGACAGAATCTGAGTCCTTCGCTGCAGCTGGGTTCTAGTGTGAGGTATGATTTTCTCTTTCGACTGTTTAAGTGCTGGCCCAGATTGGAGGCGAGAGCCGATTTCACTCACTTTCCGCGATCTTTGCTCCTCTCTCCGGGGCGTGGAGCCTTTCGCTGTTCCACTGTTTCATTCTCAGTTCTTTCAAGAATCATTTGATTCTTCATCATGCTAAGGCAATGAATACTGCCCTGGCTGCTGTGTTCCATGCTCCATAATATGACAAACTGATAAATGAGGTTTTGGGCCTACTGCAGGGTTCAGATCTGAGGACTCAACTTTGGTTTGGAATGCTGTTGTTGTTCACTTAAATTTGTTTATTTCTCTTGTGCACTGAGTCTTGGTCTATCATTATTTTTATACTTTTATTTCTTTAATTGGATTCTTTCGGGTTTCTTGCTTTGTGGCTACCTGTGAGCAAGCAGATCTCAAGGTTGTATAACTTATACATACAGATAGACAGACAAACATACTTTATTGATCCCGAGGGAAACTGGGTTTTGTTACAGCCACACAAACCAAGAATAGTGAAGAAATATTGCAATATAAAACCATAAATAATTAAATAATAATAAGTTAATCATGCCAAGTGGAAATAAGTCCAGGACCAGCCTATCGGCTCAGGGTGTCTGACACTCCGAGGGAGGAGTTGTAAAGTTTGATGGCCACAGGTAAGAATGATTTCCTATGACACTCAGTGTTACATCTCAGTGGAATGAGTCCCTGGCTGAATGTACTCCTGTGCCTAACCAGTACATTATGGAGTGGATGGGAGTCATTGTCCAAGATGGCATGCAACTTGGACAGCACCCTCTTTTCAGACACCACCGTCAGAGAGTCCAGTTCCACCCCCACAACATCACTGGCCTTACAAATGAGGAATGAATACATTCTTTGATAACAAATGATTTTTAATTTTTGAATCTTGTATGGCTTTCACAAACTCTGTTGTATTTCTTTACTCTCCTGTGAGTGCCAGTTTAAAAAAATTATTTCATGGATAAAATGGAGCCAGTGCCGATCCTGCAGACAGCTGACGAAACTACTTCTGTTTCTTTTTTAGGTATGCAATTGATCGCAGTCTGTAATTTCCATTTTGACAATGTATTTTTGGGCTGACTGAGCGACCTAGTGCTGTTGCTGTCTCCTGGGGAAGTCGGCGAGGTTGAGAGCAGAGTTTCCTAATGGTGGACGGTGAACCCTTGGTTAGGACGTTGAGCTAGATGGAAATTGACGAGGGTCAGAGCGGAAGTGCTCACTGGGTTTGAACGGTTTCTATCTCACTGCTGCCGGAGGAAGATGCAGGTTCAATGCCTCGGCACGACTCGCGGCTGCAGGACTTTTTTTTTGGGGGGGGGGTCTCTGCAGTTTGATGTTTAACATTCTCAGTGCTGAACGCGCTCCGCAGTTTTTGGAGGGACTTCGTGGTTTGCGTCCCGTGTGTTTCTGGTTGCTCTTCGTTTTTGCTACTTGCGTGATGTGATTGAACCATTTCTGCATGGAACTGGCTCTGCGGCTGAGGCCTGCAGTCATCAACACCTCACTAAACTGGACTGACTCAGTGGCTGTGGCGCCTGGACCGTTGCAGAGATTCTGCGCTTTGACCTTCAATACTCTGTGTGTTACTTGCACATATTTTTGCTGCTTGTGCGATTTGTTCCTTTCTTCACATGTTGGGTGTTTGATGTTCTCTTTCAACACGTTCCATGGCGTTTCTTTGTTTTGTGGCTGCCGGCGAATCTCAGCGTTGTACACCATATGCAAACTTTGATAATAAATGCACTTAGAAACTTTGAAAAATGAATCTCAAGCTAGTAAATGGTGACATACACATATTTTGATAATAAATTTACTTCAGCCTGTATTCTGTCTTCAATTCTGACTTTACAAAGCGAGTCACCAGACATTTTTTTCTGCACTCTTGTCACCTTCCTTTGTACTACCTCATGCACTGTAGTAATGAGATGATCTGCTTAGACAGCGTGCAAAACACAAGTTTTCCACTGTACCTCAGTGTATGTGACAATAATAAAACAGCTTTACAAATTTAACTCGGAGAATTCCCGTTACTTCATCTTTTACTCCCTTTCCAAAGACCTTGCAACCTGTTTCCACTGCCCTTTTGGGAATCATGTTCCAGCTCACTCTAATGCACCATGTTTAAAAATAGATCTGCCCTCTTGCGACTTGCAATGAATAAGTGTCACTGTTTACTAACCCCCGCTCCCAGCAGAAGCAACTCCCGCATCCTCATGTGGTTTCTGTTTAGCGTTTGTTTTGACGTGTTGCAGCTTTTAGCTAGGGCTGGTTTGCAGTTGATTTACATTAATATTGCAAACTTCACGACCTCATTGTAGCACGAGTAACTGTCGCTAAGGAGAAAACAAGCCAATGACTTCTATTCCCAGCCAGCTCCCATCAAAGACCAGGTCGCAGGTTTCACTTTTACCCCACTCTGCTGAGGAATTCATTGTTTCTGTTGCATTTCCTGTACTTACAGTGATTGCAGTAACCTTACACTCATTGTCAGTCAGACCAAAGAGCTGATTGTGGACTTCAGAAAGGGTAAGACGAGGAAACACATATCAGTCGTCATACAGGGATCAGAAGAGGAGAGAGTGAGCAATTTCAATTCCTTGGGTGTTAACATCTCTGAGGGCCCTAACCTGGACTTGACATATGGATGAAGCTGTAATGAAGGCAAGGCAGCAGCTAATTTCATTAGGGGATTGAGAAGATTCGGTTTGTCACCTAAAACACTCAAAAATTTCTATGTAAGTACCATGGAGAGCATTCTGACAGGCTGCATCACCGTCTGGTATGGGGGCGGTGGGGAGGCTACCGCACAGGATCGAAGTAAGCTGCAGAAAGTTGTAAAATTAGTCAGCTCCATCATGGGTACCAGTCTCCATAGTATCCAAGACATCTTCAAGGAGTGGTGTCTCAGAAAGGCAGCGTCCATCGTTAAGGACCCCAATCACCCAGGATATGCACCTTCTCATTGCTACCATCAGAGAGAAGGTACAGATGCCTGAATGCACATACTCAGCGATTCAGGAACAGCTTCTTCCCCTCTGCCATCTGATTTATGAATGAACATTGAACCCATGAGCATTACACCTCTACTTTTTAAAATTTCTGTTTCTGCACTACTTATTTATTATATATACATACTATAATTCAGGTTTTTTTTCTATATTATCATGTATTGCATTGCACGGCTGCCCAAGGTTAACAAATTGCATAACACATGCCGCTGATATTAAACCTGATTCTGATTCTGAAAATGATTCTCAGGTTTGTATATGATGATACATATGCACTTTGATAATAAACTTACTTAGAACTTTGAATGGGCTAGGAATCCAGGGATAAACTTCACTCATTAAAATAATAATCTAAATCTTTTACAAACACAGGCAAGAGATTGCAGACAAAATTGCAATTGCAGATTGCAGATAAAAGTAAATTTATTATCTAAGTATGCATACACTCAGTGGCCACTTTATTAGACACCTCCTGTACTTAATATGGGTGATGGGGTGGAGATTTGTCTCTACCAAAGGAGGTGTCAGGCACTCCTTCCCTCAACTAGCCTGCAGGCACCCCTGAGCAAGGCATAGCACCTGTTTAGCCCCTCCACCCCGATCAGGGTCACATGAAGCCTGGGAGCAGGTGATGGATGGTCTTATGAGCAGCTGGCGCTTATCACAAGTCCTGGTCATGTGACCACTGACACCAGGCAGACAATCTCTGAAGAGTATTAATAATGGCAGGGGTCACCCGTCTTGTAAAGACATTGCCCAGCAGAAGGCAATGGCAAACCACTTCTGTAGGAACATTTGCCAAGAACAATCATGGTCGTGGGAAGACGATGGATTGCATGTGTCTGTACCATCGATTGCTGGCCACTGTCACTCAGGGTCTTGGACTATATATGTTTTCTTTTGAGTGAATATGTTTCTTTGCTCGGTATTTTGAATAATGGTACTTGCTATTTTTGAATGTTTGCATCTGGCCCCAGAGGAAAGCTGTCTCGTTCAGCTGTATCTATGTATGGTTTGAATGATAACTAAAATTGATTTGCTTCGGCAAAGTGAGTGAATCTGCAGATGCTGGAAATAAATAAAAACACAAAATGCTGGCAGAACTCAGCAGGCCAGACAGCATCTATGGGAGGAGGTAGTGACGACGTTTCAGGCCGAAATCCTGGGTTTTATTGATTTGCTTTGATTGGCTATGTCATACAACATAATGATGCACCTAATAAACTGGTCACTTAGTGTATGCTCTTCTGCTGCTGGTTCAACGTCTTGTGTTTAGAGATGCTTTTCTGCACACCACTGTTGTAACGCGTGGTCATCTGAGTTACCGTCACCTTCCCGTCAGCTTCCAGATGAGGTGACACCTCCCTTGTGAATCTGTTGGGGTGTGCTCCTGGTGTGGCCTCCTGTGTATCGGTGAGACCCAATGCAGCTTGGGAGACCACATCACCAAGAGCCTGTGCTCCGTCTGCTGGAAGAAGCAGGATCGCCCAGTGACAATCCATTTTAGTTCCACTTCCCATTCCCATTCTGGTATGTCCATCCACGGCCACCTCTACAGTTGTGCTGAGGCCACACACAGGTGGAGGAACACCTTATATTCCATCTAAGTAGTCTCCAACTTGATGGCATGAACATCGATTTCTCAGACTTCTGGTAATGCACTTCCCTCCCCATCCCTTTTTCCCTCTCTCACCTTATCACCGTGCCTTCCCATCACCTCCCACTGGTACCCCTCCCCCCTTTTCTTTCTTCCATGGCCTTCTGCTCTCTCCTATCAGACTCCCCTTCTCCAGCCCTGTATCTCTTTCACCAATCAACTTCCCAGCTCTTTACTTCAGCCCCAACTCCCAGTTTCACCTTGTGTTTCTCTCTCCTCTCCCCCACCTTTTAAATCTAATCATCTTTTTTTCTCCAGCCCTGTTGAAGGGTCTCAGCCCAAAACGTCGACTGTACTCTTTTCCATAGTTGCCGCCCAGCCTGTTGAGTTCCTCCAGCATTTTGTGTGTGTTGCTTGGATCCAGCATCTGCAGATTTTCTCTTGTTTGAACTTGAATCAGTCTGACCATTCTCCTCTGACCTCTCTCACTAACAAAGCGTTTTCACCAACAGAACTGCTACTCACTGGATATCCTTTGTTTTTTTCTCACACCATTCTCTGTAAACTCTACAGACTGTATTGTGTGAAAATCCCAGGATATCATCAGTTTCTGAGATACTCCTTCCATGGTCAACAATCATTCCATGGTCAAAGTCAATCTTTCTATGGTCAAAGACAATCATTCCATGGTCAAAGTCAATCATTCCAACAATCATTCCCATGGTCAAAGACAATCATTCCATGGTCAAAGTCAATCATTCCAACAGTCATTCCCATGGTCAAAGCCAATCATTCCAACAATCATTTCATGGTCAAAGTCAATCATTCCAACAATCATTCCCATGGTCAAAGACAATCATTCCATGGTCAAAGTCAATCATTCCATGGTCAAAGTCAATCATTCCAACAATCATTCCCATGGTCAAAGACAATCATTCCCATGGTCAAAGTCAATCATTCCAACAATCATTCCCATGGTCAAAGACAATCATTCCATGGTCAAAGTCAATCATTCCATGGTCAAAGTCAATCATTCCAACAATCATTCCATGGTCAAACACAATCATTCCATGGTCAAAGACAATCATTCCATGGTCAAAGTCAATCATTCCAACAATCATTCCCATGGTCAAAGTAAATCATTCCAACCATCATTCCCATGGTCAAAGACAATCATTCCATGGTCAAAGTCAATCATTCCATGGTCAAAGTCAATCATTCCAACAATCATTCCATGGTCAAACACAATCATTCCATGGTCAAAGACAATCATTCCCATGGTCAAAGTCAATCATTCCAACAATCATTCCCATGGTCAAAGACAATCCTTCCATGGTCAAAGTCAATCATTCCAACAATCATTCCCATGGTCAAAGACAATCATTCCATGGTCAAAGTCAATCATTCCAACAATCATTCCCATGGTCAAAGTCAATCATTCCAACAATCATTCCCATGGTCAAAGACAATCATTCCATGGTCAAAGTCAATCATTCCAACAATCATTCCCATGGTCAAAGACAATCATTCCAACAATCATTCCCATGGTCAAAGACAATCATTCCATGGTCAAAGCCAATCATTCCATGGTCAAAGTCAATCATTCCAACAATCATTCCATGGTCAAAGACAATCATTCCAATAATCATTCCCATGGTCAAAGCCAATCATTCCAACAATCATTCCATGGTCAAACACAATCATTCCATGCTCAAAGACAATCATTCCAACAATCATTCCCATGGTCAAAGACAATCATTCCAATAATCATTCCCATGATCAAAGTCAATCTTTCCAACAATCATTCCCGTGGTCAAAGACAATCATTCCAATAATCATTCCCATGGTCAAAGTCAATCATTCCATGGTCAAAGACAATCATTCCAACAATCATTCCATGGTCAAAGTCAATCATTCCAACAATCAATTCATGGTCAAAGACAATCATTCCAATAATCATTCCCATGGTCAAAGATAATCATTCCAATAATCATTCCCATGGTCAAAGACAATCATTCCAATGATCATTTCATGGTCAAAGACAATCATTCCAATAATCATTCCCGTGGTCAAAGACAATCATTCCTACAATCATTCCCATGGTCAAAGACAATCATTTCATGGTCAAAGACAATCATCCCAATAATCATTCCCATGGTCAAATACAATCATTCCAATAATCATTCCCATGGTCAAAGACAATCATTCCAATAATCATTCCCATGGTCAAAGACAATCATTCCAACAATCATTCCCATGGTCAAAGACAATCATTCCAATAATCATTCCCATGGTCAAAGTCAATCATTCCCATGGTCAAAGTCAATCATTCCAACAATCATTTCATGGTCAAAGACAATCATTCCAATAATCATTCCCGTGGTCAAAGACAATCATTCCTACAATCATTCCCATGGTCAAAGACAATCATTTCATGGTCAAAGACAATCATCCCAATAATCATTCCCATGGTCAAATACAATCATTCCAATAATCATTCCCATGGTCAAAGACAATCATTCCAATAATCATTCCCATGGTCAAAGACAATCATTCCAACAATCATTCCCATGGTCAAAGACAATCATTCCAATAATCATTCCCATGGTCAAAGTCAATCATTCCCATGGTCAAAGTCAATCATTCCAACAATCATTTCATGGTCAAAGACAATCATTCCTACAATCATTCCCATGGTCAAAGACAATCATTCCAATAATCATTCCCATGGTCAAAGTCAATCATTCCCATGGTCAAAGTCAATCATTCCAACAATCATTTCATGGTCAAAGACAATCATTCCTACAATCATTCCCATGGTCAAAGACAATCATTCCAATAATCATTCCCATGGTCAAAGACAATCATTCCAATAATCATTCCCATGGTCAAAGACAATCATTCCATGGTCACAGCCATTCATTCCAACAATCATTTCATGGTCAGAGCGAATCATTCCAACAATCATTCCCATGGTCAAAGACAATCATTCCAATAATCATTCCCGTGGTCAAAGACAATCATTCCTACAATCATTCCCATGGTCAAAGTCAATCATTCCAACAATCATTTCATGGTCAAAGACAATCATTCCTACAATCATTCCCATGGTCAAAGACAATCATTCCAATAATCATTCCCATGGTCAAAGTCAATCATTCCAACAATCATTCCCATGGTCAAAGTCAATCATTCCAACAATCATTCCCATGGTCAAAGTCAATCATTCCAACAATCATTCCCATGGTCAAAGACAATCATTCCATGGTCAAAGTCAATCATTCCAACAATCATTCCCATGGTCAAAGCCAATCATTCCATGGTCAAAGTCAATCATTCCAACAATCATTCCATGGTCAAAGACAATCATTCCAATAATCATTCCCATGGTCAAAGACAATCATTCCAACAATCATTCCATGGTCAAACACAATCATTCCATGCTCAAAGACAATCATTCCAATAATCATTCCCATGGTCAAAGCCAATCATTCCAACAATCATTCCATGGTCAAACACAATCATTCCATGGACAAAGTCAATCATTCCAACAATCATTCCATGGTCAAAGTCAATCATTCCAACAATCATTCCCATGATCAAAGTCAATCATTCCAACAATCATTCCCGTGGTCAAAGACGATCATTCCAATAATCATTCCCATGGTCAAAGACAATCATTCCATGGTCACAGCCATTCATTCCAACAATCATTTCATGGTCAGAGCGAATCATTCCAACAATCATTCCCATGGTCAAAGTCAATCATTCCAACAATCATTCCCATGGTCAAAGACAATCATTCCCATGGTCAAAGTCAATCATTCCAACAATCATTCCCATGGTCAAAGCCAATCATTCCATGGTCAAAGTCAATCATTCCAACAATCATTCCATGGTCAAAGACAATCATTCCAATAATCATTCCCATGGTCAAAGCCAATCATTCCAACAATCATTCCATGGTCAAACACAATCATTCCATGGTCAAAGTCAATCATTCCAATAATCATTCCCATGGTCAAAGACAGTCATTCCAATAATCATTCCCATGGTCAAAGTCAATCATTCCATGGTCAAAGACAATCATTCCAACAATCATTCCATGGTCAAAGACAATCATTCCAATAATCATTCCCATGATCAAAGTCAATCTTTCCAACAATCATTCCCGTGGTCAAAGACGATCATTCCAATAATCATTCCCATGGTCAAAGTCAATCATTCCATGGTCAAAGACAATCATTCCAACTATCATTCCCATGGTCAAAGTCAATCATTCCAACAATCAATTCATGGTCAAAGACAATCATTCCAATAATCATTCCCATGGTCAAAGTCAATCATTCCAACAATCATTTCATGGTCAAAGACAATCATTCCAACAATCATTCCCATGGTCAAAGACAATCATTCCAATAATCATTCCCATGGTCAAAGACAATCATTCCATGGTCAAAGACAATCATTCTATGGTCAAAGACAATCATTCCAATAATTATTCCCATGATCAAAGTCAATCATTCCAACAATCATTCCCGTGGTCAAAGACAATCATTCCAACAATCATTCCATGGTCAAAGACAATCATTCCAACAATCATTCCCATGGTCAAAGACAATCATTCCAACAATCATTCCCGTGGTCAAAGTCAATCATTCCAACAATCATTTCATGGTCAAAGACAATCATTCCTACAATCATTCCATGGTCAAAGACAATCATTCCAATAATTATTCCCATGATCAAAGTCAATCATTCCAACAATCATTTCATGGTCAAAGACAATCATTCCTACAATCATTCCATGGTCAAAGACAATCATTCCAATAATTATTCCCATGATCAAAGTCAATCATTCCAACAATCATTCCCGTGGTCAAAGACAATCATTCCAACAATCATTCCATGGTCAAAGACAATCATTCCAATAATCATTCCCATGGTCAAAATCAATCATTCCAACAATCATTTCATGGTCAAAGACAATCATTCCAATAATCATTCCCATGGTCAAAATCAATCATTCCAACAATCATTCCCATGGTCAAAGACAATCATTCCAATAATCATTCCCATGGTCAAAGTCAATCATTCCAACAATCATTTCATAGTCAAAGACAATCATTCCTACAATCATTCCCATAGTCAAAGACAATCATTCCAATAATCATTCCCATGGTCAAAGACAATCATTCCAACAATCATTTCATGGTCAAAGCCAATCATTCCAATAATCATTCCCATGGTCAAAGACAATCATTCCAATAATCATTCCCATGGTCAAAGGCAATCATTCCATGGTCACAGCCATTCATTCCAACAATCATTTCATGGTCAGAGCCAATCATTCCAACAATCATTCCATGGTCAAAGTCACTTAGATCACTTTTCTTCCCCATTCTGATGTTTGGTCTAAACAACAACTGAACCTCTTGACCATGCGTTTATGCATCGAGTTGCTGACACATGATTGGCTGATTAGATATTTGCATTAATGAGCAGGTGGACAGGTGTATCTAATAAAGTGGCCACTGAGTTTTAATGTGCGAGGAACTCAAGGAAAACTGCACTCATTAAAATGTGTAATTATATGGAATCATTTAAAAACACTGGCAGGCAGTGCAGTCAAAGTAAATTTATTATCAAAGTAAGTTATGTCACCATGTACAACCCTGAGATTCATTTTCTTACCAGCATTCATATAAACAAAGACTGACAAACAATGTGCAAAAGAAATTAAATAGTGTGATTAAAAAATACTGAGAATGTAGACTCCTTGAAAGTGAGAAGCTCAGAGTTGTGGTGAGTGGAGTTATCCACGCCGGTTCAAGAGGCTGATGGTTGTAGGGTAATAATTTATTTTATTTATTTATTGAGATACAGGGTGGAATATGCCCCCCTGGTCCCTTGAGCCGTACTGCCCAGCAACCCCTGATTTAATCCTAGTTTGATCACAGGACAATTTACAATGACCAATTAATCTACCAACCTTTAGACTGAGAGGGGAAACTGGAGAACCTGGAGAAACCCCATACGGTCACCAGGAGTACGTGCAAGGCCCTTACAGATGGCAGCAGGAACTGTTCCTGAACCTGGCGGTGTGGTGCTGAGGCTCCGATACCTCCTGCCTGATGGTGGTAGTCAAAGGTAGCATTTTTGTCAGCACTGTAAATGGAGTATTTGTTGTATTAGGGTCATGTAGCAGTAAACAGTCAATGTTTCGGACTGAGATCATTCCTCAACACTGGAAAGGGAGGGAGAAGATGGCAGAATATAAAGGGGAAGGTAGAAGGTGATAGGTGAAACCAGGTAAAGGGCTGGAGGTGAAGGGATCTTGGAGGAGAAGAGAGTGGACCTTGGGAGAGAGAGAAGGAGAGGGACACCAGGGGGAGGAGAAGAGAAGAGGTAAGAGGCCAAAGTGGAGAATAGAAGAAGAGGGAAAAAACCTACCAGAGGAAAAAATCGATGTTTATGCCATCCGTTTGGAGGCTTCCTAAATGGAATATACGGTTACAGCGCTATCAAGTCACCTATCCTCCCCTCCCCTCCAAAGAGAAGATTACAATTTCAAGATTCAAGTTTGCTTAATGTCACTTCCAGTACACGAGTGTAAAGGAGATTATATAATTGTTACTCCAGATCTGATTTAGTACAAAAAATTCACAATAACATAAAGACAGTGGGTACACCATATTCAAGGTTGCTGATGACACCATTGTTGTGGGCCAATTGAAAGCTGGTGATGAATCAGCATACAGGAGGGAGATAGAAAATCTGGCTGAGTAGTGTTACATCAACAACCTCTCACTCAATATTGGCAAGACCAAGGAACTAATTACAGACTTCAGGAGAGGTCCATGAGCCAGTCCTCATTGGAGGACCAGAAGTGGAGAGGGTTAGCAACTTTAAATTCCTGGGTGTCACTATTTCAGAGGGCCCACCCCGGACCCAGCACACAAGCACAATTGTGAAGAAAGTATGGCAGTGCCTTGACTTCCTTAGGAGTCTACAAAGATTTGGCATGACATCTGGAATATTGTCAAACTTCTGTGGGTGTGTAGTGGAGAGTGTGTAGAACAGCTGCATCATGGCCTGCTTGGTATGGAAACGCAAATGCCTTTGAACAGAAATCTTACGAAAAGGTAAAAGGTTTGGCCCAGTACCTCACGGGCAAAGCCCTCCCAACCACTGAGCGCATCTACTTGAAGCGCTGTCGTAGGAAATTACCACCCATCATCAGAGATCCACACCACCCAGGCCATGCTCTCTCATCGCTGCTGCCATTGGGTAGAAGGTACACGAGCACCACCAGGCTCAAGAACAGTTACTACTTCTCAACCACCAGGCTCTTGACTTAAAGGGGACAACTACACTGACTTGCCCCTTCATTCAAATATTCCCACAACCAAAGATTTCACTTCAAGGACTCTTTATCTCATTATCTCATGTTCTCATTCTTTATTGCTATCTATTTATATTTGCATTTGCACATTTTATTGACTTCTGCACTCTGGGTGAGCTTTTATTGATCCTGTTATAGCTACACTTCTTTAGATTTGCTGAGCATGCCTGCAAGAGAGTGAATCTCAGGGTTGTACATGGTGACATATATGGACGTTGATAATAACATTTACTCCGAACCTTGAAGAACATAAAAATAAAATAAACATTATAAATGTAAATATAAAAGACAGCTTATATACATAGATCAATTGTATGTCTGTAAATTGATGCTAGGCACAGGTGACTGACAGGAAATGATAAAGTAGTGGTGGTGGGTTAGTGGGTGGAGGTGTTGATCAGATTTACTGTTTGGGGAAAGTAACTGTTTTTGAGACTGGTGGTCCAGGTGTGGATGCTACGCGGCCTCCTCCCTGACGGGAGTGGAACAAACAGTCCACGAGCAGGGTCAGCAGGATCCTTCATGATATTACCACCGCTTTTCCAGCACCTTTCTGTATGTACGTCCCTGTAAAAGTATTTAGACTCAACTATTTGGTCACATAAATGAATATTACAAAATGAGTATTTAGATCAATTTAACTGAGAATTTTTATTTGTGAACCAAATGCTCCTTTTTTCACAGCAGAGCCCAAAAACCAGGGAAAATTGTAAGGCATGAAAAACCGAAAATTCAAGAACTGGAATGTCAACAGTTGAAAAGTATTCATCCCCCTGTGCTCAGTACTTAGTTGAACCACCTCTCACAGCTATTACACCCAGTAGTCTTTTTGGATATGCCACAATGTGATGGAGCAAGATTTACCCATTCCTCCTTGCAAAATTGCTCAAGCAGTGCCAGGTTAGTTGGAGAGTTGTGGGGAACAGCAATTTTGAGGTCTTGCCAGAGATGTTCCATTGGGTTAAGGTCAGGAATCTGACTGGGTCACTCAAGGACATCAATTTTCTTCATTTGAAACCACTCCATGGTTGCTCTGGCAATGTGCTTTAGGTCTTTGTCCTGCTGAAAGATGAACTTCCTCCCCAGTTTAAGCTTTCTGGCAGAGGCAAGCAGGTGTTTATCCAGGATCTATTTAGCAGCATTCATCTCCCCATCAATCCTGACCAGATTTCCAGTCCCTGCTACTGTACAGCATCCCCACAGCATGCTGCTACCTCCACCATACCTTACAGTGGGGATGGTGTTACCTGGCTGATGCATTGTATTAGATTTACGCCACATATACCAATTTTGACTCATCAGACCACAAGACCTTCTTCCACATCTTTACAATATCTTCTAAGTGACACTTATCAAAGTCTTTAGGGGCAAGGATAGTCTTTTGTTTTTAGCCAGGGCTTTGTCTTTGCCACTCTTACATAAGCACTGTACCCTTTTTGTGCAAAGCCTTAGAGGTTGTGAGCCATGAACTTCTACAGCTCTCTCAGAGTGACTGCTGGGTCACAGAAGCCTCTTCCAAGTGCCACTCTTCTCCGGTGACTAAGCTTGGAGGGTTGGCCTGACCCAAGGCAGTGTGGCTGTGATCTCAGGATGCACTGCACTGAACTCTGGGGTATGCTCAGTGCCTTTTAGACAGTCTTGTATCCTTCCCCAGCTTTGTTCTTCTCCTGACTTGCCTTTAATGCTCTTCTGTCTTCATTTTGGTTTGGTCTGTTGAAGATCTACCGTACTGTTGGACCATGCAGATGTATGGGGGGGAGGCAGGGGTGTATTTATTCTTATGAATTAATTGAAAACAAGAAGTGATCCTCCAACTTTTTACGTCGACAAATTGGGTGAGGTGGTGAGGTAATATATTGCACCTGAGAAAAGTTAGTGTAGTAACTACAAAGGGGATAAATACTTTTTCAGTCTCACAATTTTGGTTTTTAATTTCTAGTAGATTGTTGACAGGTTTTGGAATTTTTCTTTTGATTTAACATGATGCACAACGTTTTATAGATTATCTCAAAATTTCTCCTTCAATCTAATTTAAACTTAGAAATTTAGACAGTAAAACGTGAAAATATTGATGGGGGCAGAATACTTTTTGAAGTCATTGTATATGTCATTGGTGGTGGGTAGGCTGGTGCCAGTGTTGCATTGGACAGTCCGTTGTAGAGCCTTCCTGTCTGCCACAGTGCAGTTTCTGCACCAGGCAGTGATGCAGCATCTCTCTCCAGTGCACCTGTAGAAGGTCATGAGTAGTGATGTGAATAGATCAAGAGGTATTGGCGAGCTTTCTCAGTTGCGTGGCATGTGTTCTAGGACTATGAGAGGTTGTAAAAGCCCTAGATCACTTAACCTTTCCTCTTAAGATGTGGTCTCATCCTGATGCATCCTGGTAAATCTTCTGTGAACCACCTTTAAAGCTTCTACATCCTTCCTATAATGAGGTGACCAGAACTGAACACAATGTTCCAAGAATGGTCCAACCAGAGTTTTGTGGAGCTGCAACATCACATCACAGCTCTTGATATTTATCACGTTATGTCTTTGCCCTGCACTACTGCTGTAAAATAACATATTTCATGTCATGTAAGTCAGTGATAATAAACCTGATGCATATTCCGACAAAATGGATAGACTGAATAGCCTTCTTCTACAATTATAAAACATGACTCAATACAATTAACTTCCTATAATGCAATTAAGCAAAATGTACTGGAGCTGAGGCCAGGAAGTTTCTAAAATGTCAAGTGAAGCAAAGAGCATAGTTGTCTTTAACAGCCGTTGGATAAATGCCCAGGAATACGAGCAATAGGATGTACAGATGGCATTAGAGGAAATGAGACGGAGGATGCTCGCATGGACCCTGTTGTGTATTTAATGTTTCATTAAAATTTAAGTAATCTTGTGTATATTAAGCATTTTTGTTGATTAAGCATTCTTGTTTAAATAATTAATTACAGGTTATATGTAGAAATACAGTAATTGCAGATGTCAACACACTACCATTTGTACGTATGCACTTTGCTTAAAGTAAACTCGAACTTACCCCCATATTTCGAACTACCATGTTTTCCTTGAATCAATTTAATGTTTTGAAGTTACAAGACTTAACTGACTCCAAGCATCAGTCATGCCCAGTCAAACTAAATGGTACAGTGTGTTGCACTGGAAACAGTACGGGTTTACAAATACTTGTGGGTGGGTGGCACGGTAACGTAGCTGTTAGTGTAAAGTGCCAGTGACCCTGGTTCAATTCCCACTGCTGCCTGTAAGGAGCTTATACATTCTCCCTGTAGCTGTGTGGGTTTCCTCCCACATTCCAAAGACGTACGGATTGGAAGGTTAATCAGTGTAATTGAGAGGTGTGGGCTTGCTGGGTCAGAACAGCCTGTGACTGTGTACTGTGAGTCTCTAAATCTCTGCTTGCAGGGTAACAGAGGGGGTTTGCCAAAGATGAAATAATGATTACACATCAAAAAGTAAGTATGGGGTTGTGAAATATTGGAAATGTTGTTGGTGTTCATTTTGTTTGAAATAGAATATAAAAGCAAGAATATAATTCAGTGGCTTTATGAGGCATTGGTCAGACTGTGAGCAGCTTTGGGCCCCTTATCTAAGAAAAGATAGGCTGGCAGTGGGGAGGGTCCAGAGGAGTCTCATGAGATGATCCCGGCAATGAAAAGATTAGTGTACAAGGAGTGTTTGTTGGCTCTGGGCCTGTATTCACTGGAGTCTAGAAGAATGAGGAAGATCTCATTGAATCCTAATGAATATCAAAAGGCCTAGACGGAGCGGATGTGGAAAGGATGTTTCCTATAGTGGGTGAGTCTAGGTCCAGAGAGTACATCCTCGGAATAGAGGGACGTCCATTTAGAACAGGATCTCGTTAGCCAAGAGGTGGTCAATCTGTGGAATTCCTTGCCTAGGTGACCGTGAAGGCCAGGTCATTGGGTATATGTAAAGTGGAGGCTTATAGGTTCTTGATTAGTCAGGGTGTAAAAGATTACGGAGAGAAGGCAGGAGAATGGGATTGAGAGGGAAGCAAACTCAATGGGCCAAATGGCCTAATTCTGATCCTATGTCTGAGGGTCTAATAAAGCAGTGAGCTCTGTGACTCCCTCCCTATCTGCAGATCAGCAGCCAATCAGAACAGGAGTTTATTGTGCGGATGTGAAATGCAGGAAATGTTAGCATTCATTTTGCGAAGACTGGAGTATAGGAGCAAGGATATAATGCTGAGGATTTATAAGGCACTGTTCAGACTGTACTCGGAGTCTCGTGAGCAGGTCCAGGCTCCGCTTCTAAGGATGGATGTGCTGGCATCGGAGAGGGTCCCGAGAAGGTTCCCAAGAATTATTCCAGCAATGAAAGGATCAACACATGAGTAACGTTTGATCCTGGGCCAGGACCCGCTGGAGTTTAGAGGAATGAGGGGGAATGAGCCAAAATGGTGGTTTTGTCCTTCAGGGTTTGAAGTTTTAATTGGAACCATGAATAACTTAATGTAGAATGTCTCTGTGTGTACACTCTCCCTGGTATATAACATGCAAGCTCCCTTTACGTGTGATAAAAAGATATAAACAAGTGATTCTGCAGATACAGGAAATCCAGGTTGACACAAAATGCTGGAGGAACTCAGCTGGTCAGGCGGCATCTATGGAGAGGAATAAAGAGCCGATGTATTGACCAGAGACCCTTCATCAGGACCCAATTAAGCTTTTCATCAAACGCTTACGTAGCTGGGTCTCCTAAAGCAGACGGCTGAGAGAACTAGCATGCCCCCAGGGTGCTGTTTCTGATCAGGAATATCTCTCTCTCCCCTGGTATTCTATGTTTTAGACTGATCTGAGAGAGTAAATGGAAGTGAACAGCTGATTGTGATAAACTGGGATTGGAAGTGTCTGAGAGGCCTGGTTTGTTGTCAATGGAAACGATGATTAATGCTTGGGAGTTAAATGCTCCAGGCTCAGGGACCAGCTTGCTCACTTTTCACGTTCCTCTCGCTGCTGTCCACATGGTAGCTGGGCAGCTGTACAACTACAGAGTCAGATGACGCAGAAAGAGTCTCTTCGGCCCCTCACGTTATATAGAACAGTAGAGCACAGGAGCAGACCTTTCGGCCCACAGTGCTGTGCCAAACCATTTAAATTAGTCATCAGATGGCCAACTAAACTCATCCCCTCTGTCTACACAATGTCCATATCCTTCCATTTCCCTCACATTCATGTGTCTATCTCAACGTCTATTAAAAGTCTCCAGTGTATCTGCCTCTACCCTCACCCCACGCAGCACAATCCAGGCACCCACCACTCCCTGTGTAAAATGCTTACCCCTCACATCTCCCCCCCACCTTGATGAACAGTTTAGTTTATTCCCTGGGCACAGGATTAGTAGAGATACAGTATTCATAATTATGAGTATAGATAGGATTAAAGCAAGCAGGTTTTTCCCAGAGAGATTGGGTGAGACTAGAATTAGCGGCCTCGGGTTTAGGGTGAAAGGTGAAATATTTAAGCAGATTTTGATGGGGAACTTCTTCACTCAGATCTGTTCTGGGACCCTTACTCTTCGTGATTTTTATAAATGACCTGGATGAGGAAGTGGGGGGATGGGTTAGTAAGTTTGCTGATGACACAAAGGTTGGGGGCGTTGGGGATAGTGTGGAGGGCTGTCAGAGATTACAGTGGGACATCGATAGAATGCAAAACTGGGCTGAGAAGTGGCAGATGGAGTTCAACCCAGATAAGTGTGAAGTGGTTAATTTTGGTAGTTCAAATATGATGGCAGAATATAGTATTAATGATAAGACTCTTGGTAGTGTGGAGGATCAGAGGGATCTTGGGGTCCGAGGCCATAGGATGCTCAAAGCAGCTGTGCAGGTTGACTCTGTGGTTAAGAAGGCGTATGGTTTATTGGCCTTCATCAATCATGGAATTGAATTTAGGAGCTGAGAGGTAATGTTGCAGCTACATAGGACCCTGGTCAGACCCCACCTGGAGTACTGTGCTCAGTTCTAGTCGCCTCACTACAGGAAGGATATGGAAGCCATAGAAAGGGTGCAGAGGAGATTTACAAGGATGTTGCCTGGTCTGGGGAGCATGCCTTATGAGAATAGTTTGAGTGAACTTGGCCTTTTCTCCTTGGAGCAACGGAGAATGAGAGGTGACCTGATAGAAGTGTTCAAGATAATGAGAGTCATTGATCGTGTAGATAGTCAGAGGCTTTTTCCCAGGGCTGAAATGGTTGCCACAAGAGGACACAGGTTTAAGGTGCTGGGGAGTAGGTACAGAGGAGATGTCAGGGGTACGATTTTTTTACACAAAGAGTGGTGAGTGCGTGGAATGGGCTGCCAGCAATCATGGTGGAGGCAGATACGATAGGGTTTTTTAAGAGATTTTTAGATAGGTACATGGAGCTTAGTAAAATTGGAGGGCTATGGGTAAGCCTAGTAATTTCTAAGGTAGGGACATGTTTGGCACAACTTTGTGGGCCGAAGGGCCTGTACTGTGCTGTAGGTTTTTTATGGTTCTATGAATCACACATAACTAACAAACTAAAGTGCATTAATATTAAATATTGCAGGGTATGGAACAGATTAACCAATGACACTTCAAATATGACAAAGCAGGGAGTTCAGAAGCCTAACAAACTGGGGTACAGAACAGCTCAGTACAGGCCCTTCAGCCCACAATCGTGTGCTGACCTTTTAATCAACTTCCAGCTGTAACACAGGTGGATTTGGGTTAAACTGATGGTTGGACAGATTGGAAAGAAGCCTGTGTTTACCTGGAACATAGAACAGTACAGTGCAGGCCCGCAATGTTGTGCTGACGCTTCAATCTAACCCTCCTCTCCCACACAGCCCTCTATGTTTCTATCATCCACATCCTGGCCAGCTTGATTCGATGTAAACATCACATGCACATACAACCGATAAAGTTAATCTTTCTTTCTATCTAAAGTTCTCTTAAATGTTCCTAATGTATCTGCCTTTACCATCACTCCTAGCAGGATATTCAAAGTTCATTTATTATCAAAGTATGCATCCATTATACAACCTTGAGATTTGTCTCCTTACAGGCAGCCACAAAACAAAGAAACCACCCAGAAAACTGAAAAGTTGAACACCCAATGTACAGAGAAATAAAACCAAATTATTCAAACAATAAATGCAAGCAAATAGCATTCTGAGATAAAGTTCACAAAGTGAGTCTGGCCACAGACCCTTAGTTCAGTGCAGAGCAGAGCAGCAAGCAGAGATGGCCCGTCCCTCACCTCAGGTCCCAACACCCTTTCAATCTAGACCAGCATTGAAATCATCATTCAAATCCTGGGTTCAGTTGCCTCGTCATACATGCAGTCTCTACCCTGCAGCCTTGATTCCAGCATGTACTCAACCTTTCTGATTCGACACAGCACTTAAGTTGTTGTCCACGCCTCAGGTTCAGTTGATTCGATGCGCGTCTGGGTCGTGGACCTCGCTGCCTCAATTCAGCCTGTGCCCGACCTTTCCAATTTGGCCTGGTCCTTAAATCACTCGAAATTCAGGTATTCATGCACCCATCACTCTCTGAGTGAAAGACCCAGCTCTGACATCCCCCCTATACTTTCCTCCGATCAGTTTAAAATTACACCCTCTGGTATTAACCATTCCCACCCTGAGACAAGGTCTTTGGCTGGTTGTCCATTTATAGCAATGACAGTAAGAGTTGTAGCGGGCTAGTGTGACTGTGTGAAATGGTTCCGTTTAGTGTTGTCAGGGTTGCTTTACAACAGGAATAATTTTAGAAATTTTCTATTTAGAGATACAATATGGTAATAGAGCCTTCTGGCCCAGTGAGCTTGTGCTGTCCCATTACACCCGTGTGTCCAATTAAACTTCTAACCCGTATGTTTTTGGAACGTGGGAGAAAACCAAAGCACCCAGAGGAACCTTACATGGTCATGGTTGAGAGAGGGGGGTGCTCCTTACAGACAGTGGCGGGAATTGAACACAGATCATGTGCTGCAGTAAGGTAGGTGATTGTTTAAAGAATCATTCACACTGTAATTTTTTCTCATTTCCACCTTCTCTGCAGCTCATGGCTGAGTACAGCAGTCACCAAACACCCCACTGCATATGGTTCCTACATCCACCTATTCCAATCGCCAGTGGAAATGGGGCTTATTCTGGGAACCATAACCTTGGCACTACAGGGCGAGGATGGGGAGGAGAATGAGGGCAGAGGGCTTGTGAAGGACTAACAAGGGGCCAACTCCTGTTAACAACATCCAGAATTTTGGAATGGCAAAGAAAATAGGAATTCCACCAAGGACGGTCCCAAGCCCGGCTGCGAAAGTAGGAGAATTGGACATGGGACTTGCAAACTCCATCTTGCAAAAACCCTGAGCTACAGAAACAGCAACAGAAGCTCTGGAGACCTCATTCCCTGAGAAAGGAAGAATCTTTGCCCAGAAAAGTCATGAAGTTGTGTTGTGAACACAGGTCGATCAACCTTCAGCCCAGGACAGACGCTTCTGGACTATGACCTGGTAGGGGTGATGGGCTTGAGAAGACGAAGAAGAAGGAAGAAAAGAAGGAAAACAACATTGGTACATCTCTCAGTTAAAACGCTGAGATGGTGGTGTAAAATCTCCACCCTGTCACATCACATTGCGATGAATAATTAGATAGCTCAATTGCCATGACGACCTAAACCAGAAAAAATAAACTACTCATTTAGCAGTTGGTCATTGGCAGACCAAGTGCTGGGAGAGGAGGAGGGCACGAGGATTTTCACAAGGACATGGGCCTTCCTGTAGAACACCTGAAGCTGGGAACTATATCCTTATTTTTTAAATTTTCATCCCTCACCGATTACAAGTGAAACGGCAATTCTAGACACAAGAGGTTCTGCAGAGGCTGGAGGTCTTGAGCAAAGCGCACAAAATGCTGGAGGAGCTCAACAGGTCAGGCAGCATCAATGCAGAAGGGCTGTTTATCCCCTGCCTGACTTGCTGAGTTCCTCCATTATGTTGTGTGAGAAATGTAAATTCTGATATTTCGTTCTTGTATTGGGAATATATTTTAAGGCTATAAGATCAAAAGGTATAGGAGCAGAATTGGGGCATTTGGCCCATCGAGTCTGTTCTGTCATTTCATCATGGCTGATCCATTTTCCTTCTCATCCCCAATCTCCTGCCTTCTCCCCATATCCCTTCATGCCCTGACCAGTCAAGAATCTATCCACCTCTGCCTTAAACATACCCAATGACTTGCCTCCACAGCCACCTGTGGCAACGAATTCCACTCATTCCCCACTCTCTGGCTAAAGAAAGGGAATATAATCTTTAGAATATTAACCACGATTTTTATTTAATGATATATCTTTTAGTGCGTATAGAACACCAGTAAGGCTCCAGTTTCCTTCCGCAGTCCATGGAGGTACAGATTGGGATTATTAATTTGTGGCCATGCTACGTCAGTGCTGGAAGCATGGTGATACCTGTGGGCTGTCCCCAGCACATCCACAGACTGTCTTGGTCTTTGACTGAAATTATACATTTCACTGTATGTTTCATAAGACAAAGGAGCAGAATTAGGCCATTCAGCCCATCGGGTCTGCTCCACCATTTCATGATGGATGATTTATTATCCCTCTGAACTCCTTTCTCCTTCCGTCTCCCCGTAATCTTTGATACCCTGACTAATCAAAAACTTATCAACATCCACCTTAAATATATCCAATGATATATGTCTCCACAACAGTCTGTGGTAATGATTTTCACAGATTCACCACCCTCTGGTTAAAGAAATTCGTCCTCATCTCTGTTCCAAATGGACTACCCTCTATTCTGAGGCTGTGCCCGCCGGTCCTAGACTCTGCAACTACAGGAAACATCCTCTCCACATCCACTGTATCGAGACTTTCAATATTTGGCCTTTCGATGAACATGTGGCAAATAATCTAATCTTAATATGCAAAATTTGTACCATCGTGACATCCTGACTTTTGTACGCAGTGCTCTGACAGATGAAGTCATGTGTGACAAATGCCTTCTTTACCACCTTGTCCACCTGTGTTGCCATGTCGAGGGCATCTAATAGGACAGGGAATTAACCCAGGAGTTCAATTAATGCACATTTCCTGTGCTGACTGTCTAAAGGAAAAGCCTGGTCTGTCCCTCTCCTTCACCACCTAACCTCAAAACCTTTTCTTTTCAGCCTTTATTAAGTAAGTGGGAATCTAGGTTTCCCTATACAATATTTCAGTGTTTCTTTCATAGTGAGTGTGCAGGGATTTGATGTGTCACTGAGCCTCTACAGGTGTGCGATGGAGAGCGTTACATCACCGTCTGGTATGAAGGCTCCATATTCCAGGATCGGAAAGAGATGCAAGGCTTATAGGCTCAGGCAGCACCATAGTGAGTACAGCCCTCCCCACTACCAGTTCAAACCAAACCGTCAATCTCGCTGATGACACGACAGTAGTTGGCCTCATCAACAACGGCGACGAGACAGAGTACAGAGAGGGGGGTAGGGTGGCTTGTAGATGGTGCGAGAACAGAAAGAGTCTCACTGGGGACAAAACTTAAAGAGACTTTAGGAAGGTGCAGGGCTGACTGTACATAAAAGGCCCCTCTGTGGAGAGAGTTAGGAACACCATGTTTCTGGGAGTGCACGTATGGACAATATGACCTGGCCCCTCAACACCACCTCTTTGGAGAAAGAAACCACAACAGCGACTCCACTTGCTGAGGAGACTGAGGCAAAGTGCCGCCTCCCCCCAATCTAACCGGAGTCCCACTCAGTGTGGTGCATCACTGTCCAGTACAGGAATTACTCGGCATCTGCCCAAGACCTAACAAAGAATTATGAAGACGGCTGAGAGAATTATTGGGGTCTCTCTTCCATCCATTGGAGATACTTAACAGGAGGACTAAGTGCGCAGAACCCTTGGCATTGTCAATGATCCCTCCCATCCATCCCACAATCTTTTCGACCCCCTACCATCAGACAGGGGTATCCTAGCATTCAGGCAAGAACTGTTAGGATGGGAAGCAGCTCCTTCTCCCAGGCCGTGAGACAGCTGATCTCCCTGCCACTGCCCAGGTCTCATCATGAATGTAGCACCAGTAGTGTTAAACTGTTTACTTTGTGAATACACCTTATGCTAAATGTCAGTCTTCTGGAATATATTTAATTATTTGTGAATTTATTTGTGGATATATTACTTTACGTGCCGTGTTTGAGTTATAAGTACAGTGTTGTGCACTGCGGTCTGGAGGAATGTTGTTTCACTTGGCAGTATACATGTATACAGCTGAATGACAATAAACTTGAACTTAAAACACAAAAATACAACTGCAGATGTTGTGGATCAAAGAATATGTACACAACACTGGAAGAACTCAGCAGGCCAGGCAGCATCAGGAATTCCTGATGAAGGATCTCGGCCCAAAACGTTGGCTACTCTTTTCTCACGGATGCTGCCTGGCCTGCTGAGTTCTTCCAGTGTTGTGTACGTAAACTTGAACTTGATCTTCAAAAAGCCAGTGCCTCAGAAGCGGCATCCATCATGAAGGACTCCATCATCCAGGACATGCCCTCTTCTCATTGCTACCATCAGGGAGGAGGTGCAGGAGCCTGAAGACACACACTTAACGTTTTAGGAACAGCTTCATCCTCTCTGCCATCAGATTGCTGAATGGATTATGAACATTACCTCACTAATTTGCTCTTGTTTTGCACAACTTTTATTTTTAGTATAGACTTGTAATTTACAGTAATTTTTATGTACTGCACTGTACTGCTACTGTAAAACAGCACATTTCAGAAAAACTCACACAGAATGCTGGAGGAACTCAGCAGGTCGGGCAGCATCTATCAAAATGAATAAAGAATCAATGTTTTTGGCTGAGACCTTTCTTTAGGACATATACTTCACAACATACTGTATATCAGTGATGATAAAGCTAGCTTCTGATTCTGATCCACTTGGACGATGAGAATCTTTTCCTGCAGAGGGAAGGGGTAACCAATGTAAAACTGGACGAGGTCAGGAAGAGAAAGAACCATGTTAGCCTGGCCTCCATGGCACACTCTGCTGTCTCTGGCCTTGCAGGAGGGCCAACGGTCTGGGGATATACTTACTGTGGCGGAGAATCTTGGTACATCACGTTGACCTGAGAGAGTGTCTCCGTGTAGGAATCAAAGTCAAAGACAGGTGGATAATCCTCAATACAAGTTGACCTTAGCTCACCAATGGACTCTCCAAACGAAAAGGCATCTGGGGCTGTGGAACAGAAGCATGAAGACATAATCAAGCCACGTTCTATTAACTACGTTTCAAACCACTAGCTGCATCATCATCTGGAATGGGATCTGTACGAGATTGGAAAAAGCTGCAGAAAGTTGCGAACTCAGTCAGCTCCACCTTGGGCACTAGTTTCCCCAACATCAAGGACACTTTCAAAAGGAGATGAAGAGTTCTTGTAAGTGAGTGCATAGGTTATTCTTTCTTTTAGCGCTACATATTTACTTCTTATTGTAATTTATAATTCTTTATTATGTACTGCAACGTACTGCTGCTGCCATGTTTTATAGCTGACACTGAACCACTCATTGTGCTGGGGAAACTATCTGCTCCTTTGTGTTAGAGCAAACTTGCTGAGGAATCAGGGCTATTGGAACCTGCACCATAGATCTGCAAACCCAACCCTTTATGTACTTATCCAAACTTCTCTTAAACGTTGCAGTTGAACTCGCAGAAACCACTTCCCCTAGCAGCTCATTCACCCTTGCATTTCTCTCTGTGAAGAAGCTCTCCCTCAGGTTCCCAGGTGCAATGAAAAACTTACTTTCTGAAGAATCACAGAAACAGGCCCATCTAGTCCATGCCAAACTGTTATTCAGCCTAGTCCCATCGAACTGCACCTGGACCACAGGTGACCATAGCCCTCCCACCCATGTACTCTTCCAAAGATGTCTCATCACATACTCCAAGGGCAAGGACAGAAAGGGTTAAACACGGAGTACCTACACATTTCCAATAACAAACACATGAGCTTAAGAAACTGCAGAGAGTGGTGGACTCTGCCAAATAGACAGGAGATGCTGCCTCGAGAAGATACCATCCGTCATCAAAGACTCCCACCATTTGGGCCTTGAAGTCTTCTTGCAGCTACCACTGGGCAGCAGGTAGAGAAACCTGACGTCTCACATCACCTGGTTCAGGAATGGCTACTTGCCTTCAACCATTCAGCGTCTGAACTAACAGCACAGCCCTGACCACTGCAGTTATGCAACGTGATGACTGCTGTAAGTAAGCTTCTCATTGCCCCGGGAACACGACAGGTAACTTCGTCACTCAGAGGATAGTGTGAACAGGGAACGAGCTGCCAGCAAAAGTGGTGAATGGGGTTCAGTTGCAACATTTAAGAGATGTTTGGACAGGCACATGGATGAAAGTGGTACAGAGGGCTATGGTCCAGGTGCAGGTCGATGGTACTAGGCAGGTTAATAGTTTGGCACAGACTAGATGGGCCAAAGGGCCTGTGTCTGTGCGGTAGTGTTCCATGGCTCTATGCTCAACTCTTCTGCTTTCCCAACTCAGGGGCAATTACTTTCACCCACGGACATAACAGATCCCTTCTTCTCCAACCCTTTACCTTTCCCACCCATCCGGCTTCACCTATCAGCTCCTAGCTTGTCCTCTTCTGCTACCCCCTCCTTCTTATCCTTCCCCTTTCCTCTCCAGTCCTGAACAAGGGTCTTGGCCCAAAACATCGACTATTTAATCAGTTTCACAGATGCAGCCTGACCTGCTGAGTTCCACCAGCACTTTGTGTTTGATGGAGGTATACAGGTATAAAATTATGACAGCTATAGGTCAAACAAATGCAAACAGGTTGAGTGCGACTAGAATTAGACGTTATGGTTTAAGGGGTGGAAGGTGAGATATTTAAGGGTTACCTGAGGGGGACCTTCTTCACCTGGAAGGTGGTGTGAGTGTGGAATGAACTGCCAGAGGAAATGGCGAATGTGGGTTCAATTGTAACATTTAAGAGAAGTTTGGATAAATACATGGATAGGAGTGGAATGGAGGCATATAGACTGGGTGTAGGTTAATGGGACAAAGCAGAATGACAGTTCAGCATGGACTAGATGGGCTGAAAGGCCTGTTTCTGCGCTGTAGCACTCCATGACTCTGTACATGTGACATTAAACTTAATTTTGACTTTGATGTGGATCAGTTCCAACACGAGAAGGAAATCCCCGTCTCTTCACTGTATTGAATTTCCACCACCATTTGCATGTTTATGGAGAAGGTGGATTGATCTGAATTAGAATCAGATTTACTGCCACTTCATTAGAGACATGAGTGGAACCTGGTCTGGTCTTCTGTTGCTGTAGCCCATCCACTTCAATGTGTTGTGCATTTAGAAATGCTGATTTGCATACCACTGTTGTAACATGTCACCTTCCTGTCAGCTTGAACCAGTCTGGCTGTTCTCATCTGACCTCTCTCACTGACAAGGCATTTTTTTCCCACAGGATTGACACTCACTGGATGTTTTTTTGTTTTTCTCTGTAAACTCCAGAGACTGTCGTGCATGAAAATCCCAGGAGATCAGCAGTTTCTGAGATACTCAAACCACCCTGTCTGGCACCAAGAATCATTCCATGGTCAAAGTCACTTAGATCACTTTTCTTCCCCATTCTGATGTTTGGTCTGAGTAACAACTGAAACTCTTGACCACGTCTGTGTGCTTTTATGCATTGAGTTGCTGCCACATGATTAGCTGATTAGATATTTACATTAACGAGCAGGTGTGCCTAATAAAATGGCCACTGAGTGTACGTAGAGAAATATGTTACTGTGTGGCAGCAATACTGGTAATACATAAAGTTATTAGAAATCATAAAGGTAAAGGAATTGTGCAGAAAACTGGAATACAAGGTTGTGATATTGAGGCAGACAGGCGAGTGTATGAAAGGGAAGAGGTATCTTTGAACACAGTGACCCTGACTTGAGGCTAAAGATTATTCCCTTGTCCCTGTGCACAGTTTTTAAGAAGCTGACTGCTGGTGCAAATCCGACAGAAATAAATCTGAGACTGGTGTCTCAGATCGGTGACCGGCTAAGCAGTGCAGGTTGCATTAGGAGACGGCAAATTTGCAGGAGACTTTGCTATTCTGAATTGTCTTGCCGATGACCTTGAACCGATCCATGGACGTGACAAGCAAACCAACAGCCCAGGTGCTGGAGCCTATTCCAACATAACGTCTGCCAGAACAAGTCAGGGTCAACGCTGGATATATTATACGGACTGACAGTTCCCTAATGGACTGTCTCACGCTTCACGCTCTCCTGATTCACACCAGCCTCTTGCTTTTCAGTAACAGAGAAAGAATATGAATCTTATTTTCATTTGATTAATTTAATTAGAGATACAGCGCAGAACAGACCCTTCCAGCCCAGCAGCCCACCGATTTAACCCTAGCCTAATCACAGGAAAATTTACAATGACCGATTAACCTACTAATCGATACGTGTTTGGATTGTGGGAGCAAACCGGAGCACCCGGAGGAAACCCACGTGCACACGGGAAGAATGTACAAACTTCTTGCAGAGGTCAGCGGAATTGAACTCCGACGACCAAAGCTGTAATAGTGTTTTGCTAACCGCGACACCACCATGACACCCATGGTACCAAGGAATCTCTACAGAAGATATGCAGGGCAGTATTTTTAATAGACATTGTGGTGGGTGCCTGAGGTGGTGGGGGTGGTCTCATAGATGCTGCCCGACCTGTTGTGTTCCTCCAGTTCCTTTGTGTGTTACTGCAGATTTATAGCATTCCCACTCTCACAAATCTCTGCTGCCAACACTGACTAGTTTTCTCCCTTCTCCTTTCTTGGTGAAGGATCATTGTCTCTTTTATCTAAGATGTGCTGGCATAGGAGGGTCCAGGGAAGATTAACCAGAATGATTCGAGGAATGAAAGGGTTAACATATGAGGAACATTTGATGGCTCTGGGTGTGTACTCACTGGAGCTTAGGAGAATGGGTGGTGTGTGGAATCTCACTGAAACCTATCAAATATTGAAGGACCGAGGCAGACTGGATGTGTAAAGGATGTTTCCTGTAATGGGGGAGTCTCGGACCAGAGGGCACAGCATCAGAATAGAGGGATGTCCATTTAGAACAGAAATGAGGAGGGATTTATTTAGCCTGAGTGTGTGTGTGTGAATTTGTGCATAAGTGAGTGTGTGAATTAATGGACCAACTCCGATGACCATGCATGGGCCCAAGGTACCTCCAGTTAGGTGCCCAGAACAAAAGGCATATATTATTTATTTTTAATTAGCGATACAGCGCAGTAACTGTCCCTTTGGCCCAACGACGCCGTGGTGCCCAATTAGACCTAGTGACCGATTAAGCTCCTATCCTGTGCATCTTTGTAATGTGGGCAGAAACCAGAGCACCCGGAGGAAACTCATGTGGTCACAGGGAGAATGTACAAACTCCTTACAGACAGTGGCGGGAATTGAACCCCGATTGCTGAATCTGTAATGGAGTTACTCTAGCTGCTACATTACAATGCCCCCTTATATACTCTGGGAACAGATTTCTGGGAAGAGGGGCCATCAAAGGTCAGCCCCAAGCTCACTGAATTGTTCAGTAGGTTAAAGGGGCTGAATGGCCAACTTGTTCCTCTTCCTTAAGGTGTGAAAGGAGCTGTGCTCTGCAGTAACTTGATGTCCACCCTGGGAGTCTTCTTGAGCTAATGGGCAACGTTGCATTGGCATTTAACCATTGCTGGACCCGAAGTCCCTCCTCCTCCAACCTCCCCCCCCCCCGGACCCCCGTCACTACCACTTGCCCCTCGTGCCTGACCTGTGACTCCTCCCGGTGAGGTCAAGGAAGGAACCACCCATCCCATAATCTCTTTGACCCACTACTATCAGGAAGGAGGTACAGGCGCATGGGTAACGGCTTCTTCCCTCAGGCTGTGAGATTAATGAATACCCTGCCACCACCACCGAGGACTCGCCACTAGGACAGTGAGCTGTTTACAGTCTATCTGTGCTGTGCACCACATGCATTTTGAATTATATCTACTAACTTACTGAGGTAATATTTTGTTTTATGTTTTGTAGATGCACTGTGGTCCAGAGACACTCTGTTTCGTTTGGTTGCGTATACAAGCCATCATACGGCAATAAACTTGACTTTGAACCTGAAACGCAAGGGATGGTGGGGTGGGCTGTCGATCGGAGCGCTTGAGAGGCTCACCGTAACTGGCTTCCGCCCTGATGTTGGAGTTTCTCAGCCGGCTGTCCTTCCTAAAGCTGCCGACGATGATGGTCATGCAGGAGAGGAAGAGGACCAGGCCGATGACGATGCCCGCCACGACCAGGGGTGACACTAGCAGGTTGGCATCACTGCCGCTCTCGTAGTGCGGATACCCGTGGCTCCCACCGCTCTGGTTCGACAGCAGCTCTGCAGGAGCACAGAAGGTTTGCGATGAGCTTTTGCTGGTGTGAAAAGATTCACAGTCAGTGTTGAAACATTACCCATCAGTGCACAGCACCCCCCCCCCCCCCCGGCGTCCCTCCCACTGCCTCCGTGAATCTGCATTTAGATCTATTTCGAAATTCTGACACTGACTGAGGGGAAACAAACAAACACAGTGATGTGAACAAATGCTGGAGGGACTCAGCAGATCAGGCAGCATCTACGGAAAGGAATAAACAGTCGACATGTTGGTCTGGGACCCTTCCTCTGGACTGGAAAGTTGCCAGGATAAGCAGGTGGGGGGAGGGGAAGAAGGAAAAGTTAGACGGTGATAAGTGAAGTCAGGTTGGTGGGGAGGGTGGGGTTGAAGCAAGAAGCTGGGAGGAGGTAAGTAGAAAAGGGCTGAAGAAGAGGGAATCTGATAGGAAAGAAGTGTGGACCATGCAAGAAAGGGTACGAGGAGGGGCACGAGGGGGAAGTGAGAGGCAGGTGAGCAGAAGAGGGAAGAGGCCAGAGTGATGAATGGAAGAAGGTGGAATGGGGAGCAGTGCACATCTTTCCAACCTAGTCAACTTGAGCCAAGCAAACTGGGTCAACTGGAAGGAAGTCAGTGTTTACGCAGGTCACAGTGCAGGCCATTCAGCCCACAATATTGTGCTGACCTTTTAACCTACTCAAAGATCCATCTAACACTTCCATCCCACATAAACCTCCATTTTTCTTTCAACCATGCGCCTATCTAAGAGTCTCTTAATTACTATTTTTATAGCAGTTTAACTATCCCTTGTACTTGCTTGTACTTTCATATAATTATCAATACACACTCAGTGGCCACTTCATGTGGTTCTTCCTGTAACTAATAAAGTGGCCACTGAGTGTGTGCTCATGGTCTTCTGCTTTGTAGCCCATCCACTTCAAGGTTTGACATGTTGTGAGTTCAGAGGTGTTCCTCTGCACTGTTGTAACGTGTGGTTATTTGAGTTACTGTCACCTTCCTGCCAGCCTGAACCAGTCTGGCCATTCTCCTCTGGCCTCTCTCATTAACAAGGCATTTTTTCTCAGAACTGCTGCTCACAGGATGATTTTTATTTGTCACACCATTCTCTGCAAACCCTAAAGCAGGGGTTCCCACCTGCTTTTTTAATGCCATGGACTAATACCATTAAGTGAGGGGTCTGTGGACCCCCTGCAGACCCCCTGCGTCTAGAGACTGTTGTGGGTGAAAATCCCAGGAGATCAGCAGTTTCTGTGATACTCAAACCATAAGACCCAGGAAATAGAACTAGTGCATTCAGTCCATCCTCTGCCAGCCCTCTCAACACCATTCTCTCGCCGCCTCCCCATGACCTTTGATGCACTGATTAATGACAACATTCTGTCCGGCACCAACAATCATTCCATGGTCAAAGTCACAGATCACGTTTCTTCCCCATTCTGACATTTGGTCTGAACACCAACTGAACCTCTTGACCATGTCTGCATGCTTTCATGCACTAAGATGCTGCCAGGTGATTGGCTGATTAGGTACTTGCTTTAATAAGCAGGTGGACACTGAGTGTAGGTTAATTAAATCAGTGAATTCTCCACTAATTGCAGTTCAGCTGCTTCTGGATTTTTCTACAGGCCGCTGGGTCGGTGTTCCTGGAAGTGAGAGGCCTGACGTCTGCAGGTCTGGGGCAAGAACTGGAGGTTGGTAGCCGGGAGGCCTGTCTGGGTGGGAGAAACGAGCTTACCTTACTGCTGTTCTGAGTCACTGCCGTTGTTACTTATTAACACAGGCCACTGACTGCAGCTTGCCAGAGTCCTCCAAGATCTTTGGAGCTTCTGCTGGTGTTTCTGTGGTTCTGGGTTTTTACGGGATGGGTTACCAGCCGTACGCCCGATCTTCCTCCTTTTGCAGATGGGCTTGGCACCACCAACGGCAGATATTGTCGTTGCCGTTTCTTGTCGTACGTTTTTCTACTGAACACTGTGGACTGGCGTGCTGGGGCCGGAATGTGCGGCAATACTTGTGGGCTGCCCCCAGCACATCCTTGGGTTGTGTTGTTTGTTAAAACAAACGGTGCATTTTACCGTATGTTCCAAATAACACGTGATAAGTAAACAAATTGAAATCTGAAACTGATTGACAGTGTGCTGGAGGACAAGACTCTCACAGACTTTAGAAGCATTTGGACCAGCACAGAAAGCCAATGACCTTCTGCAGGTAAATAGGATTATTACAGGTGGGAATAGCTGCAGAATGAGGTTTATAGAACATAGAAATCTACAGCACATTACAGGCCCTTTGTCCACAATGTTGTGCTGACTATGTAACCTACTCTGGAGACAGCCTAGAATTTCCCTACCACGTATCCTCTATTTTTCTAAGCTCCATGTTCCTAAAAAAGAGTTTCTTAAGAGACTCTATTGTATCTGCTTCCACAACCGTCGCTAGAAGTGGATTCCACACACCAACCACTCTCTGACATCCCTATTTCCAAGCACCTTAAAACTATGCCCCCTTGTGTTAGCCATTTCAGTCCTGGGGAAAAGCCTCTGACTATCCACACGATCAATACCTCTCATCATCTTGTACGTTTCTGTGATACACCAACCACCCCATCAGACACCAACAATCATCCCACATGCAAAGTCACTTAGATCACGTTTCTTCCCCAGGCTGATGTTTGGTCTGGACCTCTTGACTGTGCCTGCATGCTTTTATGCATTGAGTTGCTGTCTTGTGATTGGCTGCTTGGATATTTTGATTAACAAGGTGTATAGGTGTACCTAATGAAGTGGCTGCTGAGTACAAATTCTATTTGTCTATGCTGACCTGAGCTAACCCTATTTGCCTGCATTTGGCCCATATCTCTTTAGTCTTTGCTACACAGGTACCTGTCCAAATGTTTTTAAATAGATTTGGAATTTATTCCCTGGAATGTTGGAGAATCATGGGAGATTTGATTAAGGTATACAACATTATCAGAGTATAGATAGGATAAATGCAAGCAGACTTCTTCTACTGAGACATCAACTAGAGGTCATGGGTTAAAGATGAAAGGTGAAATGTTTAAGAGGAGCATGAAGGAAATCTTCATTCAGAGGGTATTAAGAATGAGGAACGAACTGCCAGTGTAAGTGGTGGACGAGGGGTCGATTGCAATCTTTAAGAGGAATTTGGATAGGTACGTGGATGTGGCTAGATGGGGACTAGGCAGATTAATGGTTAGGCATGAACGGTGGTGTAGTGGCATTGGCACCGGACTTTGAGGCAAGTGGTCTCGGGTTCATCTCTGGCTGGCTCCTTGCACACTTTCCAGCTGTGCTGGGTTGAGCTTCGGGCTAGCCCTGGAGTTCTGAACTACCTGCCATAACAGCATGTCTGCTTTCAGTGACAGGTTACAAGAATACCCAGGTCCTGCCTCACACCAACACTTACTGCAGCTCTAACAATTATAGGGAAGATGTAGAAGGTGCAGAGGAGGTTTGCCAGGATGCTGCCTGAATTAGAGAGTGTATCTTAGAAGGATAGATTAAGTGAACTAGGGCCTTTCTCTTTGGAATTGAAGGAGGATGAGAGGCGATTTTATAGAGGTATACAAGATGATAAGAGACAAAGTGGTCAGCCAGAGACATTTTCCGAGGGCAGAAATGGCTATCACGAGAGGACATACTTTTAAGGTGATCGGAGAAAAGCATAGAAGGGGAAGTCAGAGGCAGTGCATTGGGTAGCAGTGGTGGTGGAGACTCTCAGACAGGCACATGGATGATAGGAAAAAGGAGGGCTAAGAGGGAGGAAAGTATTAGATTAATCTTAGAGTAGGTGAAATGGTCGGCACAATATTGCGGGCTGAAGGGCTTGTACTGTACTGTTCTATGTTCTAATTAAGTGCTGGAAACAGCTAAAATGTCCAATGATTGGACCTCACTATTTGTAATAACTACATTGGTGAAACATCGAGGGATAACCCAAGGAGACAGTGGGCCTGCGAAATCCGACAATAACATGCTTCGAGCGAGTCTTAAAAGCCCTTGTGTCTGGATGATAGTCACGGAGTGTACAATTCAGAAACAGGCCATTCAGCCCACTGTGTTGATGCTAACCATTGTGCCCATCTATAGTAATTCTACTTGCTTGCATTAATTCCATCTCCCTCTCTGCCCTGCTCATTCAGAACGAGAATCAAATTTGTTATCAGTGATGAATGTTGTGTCATTTGTTGCTTTGTGGCAGCTGTACAGTGCAAAACATAAAAAATCACTATAAGTTACAATGCAACATAGTAAATGAATCAACAATGCATAAGAAGAATAGTGAGGTAGTGTTCTTGGACCATTCAGAAACCCGATGGCAGAGAGAAAGAAGCTGTTCCTAAAATGTTGAGTGTGTGTCTTCAGGCTCCTGTACTATCTCTCTGATGGTCATGATGGGAAAAGAACATGTCCCTGGGGGTAAGAGTCCATAGTGGTGGATGCCACCTTCATGGGGCATCGCCATTTGAAAATGTCCTCAACGGTGGCCGAGTCTACAACCCTCTGCAGCCTGTTACGGTCCTGTGCACTGGAGCTTCCATACAGTCAGCGAGGCAACCCAGTCAGAGAGCTCTCCGTGGTCACCTGTAGAAATCTGGTGATGTACCAGATCTCCTCAAGCTCCTAACAGAGACGAGCTGCTGGTGTGTCTTCTTCAAGCACCCATATAAATGCATCTTAAATGTTGCTACTGTTCTTGCCTCCACCAACTCCTCTGGAAGATCATTCCCCATACCAACTAGGCGCAATTTACCCTTCAGATCTCCTTCAAACCTTCTCTCTCCCACCACCACCATGGGAAACAGATTTTGACCATCTAACCTATGCCGCACATAGCTTTATTTACCTCTGTCAGGCCTCGTCTCAGGTCATAGAGTCATTGAGAACATTTCATGGATACAGGCCCTTTGGCTAAACCAGTCCATGCCAATGTGGTGCCCACCCAGCTAGTCCCATCTTCCCATGTTTGGCCCATATCCCTCTAAGCCCACTGCCCTATGTACAATACTGGCAAAGGTCTTAGGTACATATATATACAGATAGGGTGCCTAAGACTATTGCACAGTACTGCATTGGTGCAGATAGCGAGTTTGGAAATCTGGCAGAAGCAAAGGATGTTGGGAATGGTGAGGGTGGAGCGCCGCAGGAGGGGTGTGGGACAGGTGGCAGAGAAGGAGTGTCACGAGCAGGGGTTGGCGTGGGTGCAGACACACCCAGCCCTGAGACACCAGGCAAGGTCATTTGATTCCAAACAATTGGTTTATTGACCATTACAGAATGTCTCTTTGGGGCTTCCCTCTCCCTTTCCCTTTTCCCAACCATGATTCCCCTCTCCCTGTGCCTTTCCCACTCTCAGTCCACGATAGAGGCCCGTATCAGAATCAGGTTTATCATCACTCACGTGTGTCATGGAATTTGCAGCAGAAGTACAGTGCAAAACATAAAGTTACTCTCAGGCACCCTGGTTGTACACAGGTGCCGAAGACTTTTGCAAGGCATTGTATACAGTCAATTGCTTCTACTGTTGTACCTGCCTCCACCACTTCCACCGGCAGCTCCTTCTATTCACTCACCACCCTCTGTATGAAAAGTTACCTCTCAGGTCCTTTTAAATCATTCCCCTCTCACCCTAAACCGGTGCCCTCTAGTTTTGGACTCCCCTACCCTGGGGTAAAGATTGTTACTGCCCACCTCATAATATTAAATATTTCTATCAGGTCACCCCTCATTCTCCTATTTTCCAAGGAATATAGCCTGACCAACCTCTCCCTAGAACTCCAGGGCACTCTAGTTTTGTCAACATCCTTGTAAAAGGCCCTGAAGAGAAATGATTAATGACCCAAGGTCTGGAACGGGCGATACCCAATGGTGCTGCTCTTGGCTGGATACACTGCCTCAGCAAAGCAGCCTCCATCATCAAGGAAACCCACCATCCAGGCCATGTTCTCTCCTCACTACTACCAGCAGGAAGGAGGTACAAGAGTTTTATGTCTCACTCCACCAGACTCCTCAACCTGTGTGGGTAACTTCACTCACCACTATTCTGGACTGATCCCACAACATTCAGGCTCACTTTCAAGGTTGGGCACGGGGCTATCAACCTCATCCCGTAAAAACCCAGAGCTACAGAAACACCAACAGAAGCTCCAGGGACCTCACCCCTGGGAGAGGAAGGATCTTCGGTTGCTACAACTTGGAAGACTGGCCCAGGCCAGAGGCCTCTGGTGAGCTGCTGTATGCCACAGTAGGGATGATTTGCTTAAGTAGTAGATGGCAAGATATTTAAGATTCAGATTTATTTATCCCAAGTACATTGAAACAAACAGTTAAAATGCCTCATTTGTGTTAACAACCAACACACCCAAAGATGTGCTGGGAGCAGCCCACAATGTAGATATACTACACATACTTTAATAATAAATTTACTCTAACTTACGAGCTGTTTATACGATTTGTTTTTCTGAGTTAACATCCCATTCTGTATTAGATTATCAGAAAACAGCCACAGCACAGGATACACAGGAGGAAGTTCCCAGTGGTGCTTATGAACGTCCAGGGAGTGGAGATGATAGGGGAGGGGGTGAGGCTTTGCTCGGGACCACCCTGATGACTACTCACTGCTGCTGGTGAACAGCCTCTGCACCAACACAACACACTGTAAAAGAGATGATGGAAATGCTCTAATGTAATGATCCCAACAATCCCACAATCCCATGCGCCTGCTGTGGAGGGCAGGGCTTCTTAAAATAGTAATTTTACACAGGAACATTTTCAGGCTGTTAGATTCATTCAGTGACCTTGAGTTCTCTCTATCCCCCTCTGTTATCTCTCTATCTCTCCCCCTTTCTCCTTCTCTCTCTGTTTCTGCCTGTATGTCTCTTCCTCTAGCTCTCTGAATGTCTGTGGCTCTCTCTCTCTTTCTCTCTCTCCACCCCCCCCCCACCCCCCGTCTGTGTCCCACTGTCTCTCTCTCTCTCGCTCTCACACACACACACACTCCTTCTGTCTGACTCTTCCAGTCCCTCTCTTTTTTCTGTCTCCTCTCCTTTGACTCTCTCACTCCCTCTTGTCCCTTTAACTCTGTATCTCTCCCTCCTTCCCTCCCCCTATCTTATCCCTCTTTCCCTCCCTCTTTCCCTTTCCCTCCTCAACATCTTCACAGATGCATGGAGACTGTTCTTTTTTGTTTAAGCACATGCCCCGCCATCCTGCGCCAACCGCACGGACTTCAGGAGAAGCACAACAGAATTAATCATTCTGTGGCGTGTCACAGTGCGAGAGTGAGGGTGTTAATGGTTTGCCTGCGTGTGAGTCAGTTTGTAAATGAGTGTATACGCACTGTGAGCACTGTGCTGTCTGTGCTTCATTGTTGCACTGACTGTGTTTGTGCATGTTGTGCGCTTGCATGTGTGGGGGGGAATGATGCTCTTTACCTGTGTACGTGCATCTGAGAGTGCGCGAGGTGTGATTTGCCTATGAACATGTGTAATGGAGTTTTTTAGCACACGCATGTGATGTTGTTTGTGTGTGTATGCACAACTGGGTCCCATTTCAAAGTTCAAAGTAAATTTATTATCGAAATACATGTACGTTACCATAAACAACCCTGAGGTTCATCTTCTTGCAGGCATGTTCAAGAAATCCATAATAGTATCAATGAAAGATCACACCAACCAGTGTAGTAAAAGACAACAAACTGTGCAAATGCAAAAAGAAAGAAATAATAATAATAAGATATAGGAGCAGAAGCAGGCCATTTGGCCCATCAGGTCTGTTCTGCCATTCAATCATGGGCTGATCCAGTCATCCCCACTCTCCTGCCTTCACCCCATACCTTTTGATGCCCTGGCTACCAAGAACTTATCTCTGCCTTAAATACATCCAATGACTTGGCCTCCATAGCTGCTCATAGCAACAAATTCCACAGATTTACCACTCTCTGAATAAAGTAACTTCTCCGCATCTCAGTTCTAAATGGACATCATTAAATCCTGAAAATTGTGCCGTCTTGTCCTAGAATCCCCTACCATGGGAAATAACTTTGTCATATCTAATCTGTTCCGGCCTTTTAACACTTAGAATGCTTCTATGAGATCCCCCTCATTCTCCTGAACTCCAGGGAATACAGCCCAAGAGCTGCCAGAAGTTCCTCATACAGTAACCCTTTCATTCCTGGAATCATTCTCATGAATCTTCTCTGAACCACCTCTAATGTCAGTATATCCTTTCTAAAATAAGGAACCCAGAACTGCACACATTACTCCAAGTGTGGTCTCACGAGTGCCTTATAGAGCCTCAACATCACAACCCTGCTCTTATATTCTATACCTCTAGAAATGAATGCCAACATTGCATTCGCCTTCTTCACCACTGACTCAACCTGGAGGTCAACCTTTAGGAATCTTGCACAAGGACTCCCAAGTCCCTTTACATCCCTTGATTTTGAATTCTCTCCCCGTCTAAATAATAGTCTGTCCATTTATTTCTTCCACCAAAGTGCATGACCATACACTTTCCAACATTGTATTTCATTTGCCACTTCTTTGCCCATTCCCCTAAACTATCTAAGTCCCTCTGCAGGCCCTCTGTTTCCTCAGCACTACCCACTCCTCCACCTGACCAAAGACGCTGGAATTGAACTCTGGACTCAGACGCCCAAAGCTGTAATAATGTCCTGTTATTGTGGTACCCATGTACCGAGCGACAGGGAAACACAGTTTACATGCCGTCCATACAGGTCATTTTATCACATCAGCGCATGGAGGTAGTACCTGGGAAAACAATAACAGGATGCAGAATAAAGTGCTTCACTTAAAGAGAAAGTCCCATGGGTGCTGCTCGACCCTCTGATTTCCTCCATCCAATTGGAAAATAAGTTAGATATTATTTATCAAACAGTAGTAAATCAAAGCTACTGGACTTGCTGTGTGGGCTAGCAGACACTTCACCATCATCTTCAGTTCTGATCCATGGTGCATAGTTTTCTGGCTTATAAACTCTATGAGTTGTTTAAAGGTATATCAATCACATGAGGGTCGATAAGAATCATAGAGATAATGAGAGGGTCATTAGTCTTATCTTTGCATGAATGGAACTGTGAACTGTTGTGGAGACACAGAGGGTTGTAAATTCAGCCAATTCTATCATGGACACTAGCCCCATCATCAAGCACATCTTGTGGGAGAAAACCAGAGCACCAGGAGGAAACACACACACACACACACACACACACACACACACACACACACACACACACACACACACAAAGAACGAAGAAACTTTCTGACAGAGGACGCTGGAATAGACATCTCCGTGTTTCCTAGGCAACACAGCAAGTCCAGTTGCCTTGATTTATTACTGTTTGACATACAATGACCTGGATGTCTGAGAATCTTCATGGTTTATTATTATTGTCACAAGGTACTGTACAGCGAAAAGCTTGATTTGCAACAGGACCCTTCATTTGGGCCCGAATCATCCCCTCCATAGATGCTGCCTGGGTTGTACAGTTCCTTCAGCATTTTGTGTGTGTTCTGTAACCATACCACCCTGAGGGCCCTAACAGCACTCTGAGAGGCAGCAGTCTGGTAAACCAAGTGTTAACACGGCACAAAGGAAAATTCCTTATAGAACTTGATTGAACTGACATCATTGTGAAGCAAAGAACAAAAGGTCTTCTGTAGGCAAAAAAATTACTGTAACGAACCATTAGCAGGACAGAGAGACGTCGCCAAAACACAGAGGGAGCCAAGTGGTAATTACAGATCCATTAGTACCAGGCCGTTATCCAAGCTCTTTAGCCTGTCTGCTGTGGTCAGCACTAGATTGACAGCGCCATGAGGGCACAAAATGTCGGAGTCATACAGCAGGGAGTCAGGCTCTTCAGCCCAATTGGTACATACTGAGCAAGTCTTTCATCTAATCTAGTCCTTTGAGGGCAGGGGGACAGCAGGTAGGTCTTATGAAGAGAGCTGACATGAAATGTCTTCTGTTAGATCATAAGACACAGGAGCAGAATTAGGCCGTTTGGCCCATCAAGTTTGCTCTGCCATTTGATCGTGCCTGATTTATTTTCCTTCTCAAACCTATTTGCCTGCCTTCTCCCTGTAACCTTTGACACCCTTACTAACCTAAAACCCATCAACCTCTGCTTTAAATATACCCAATGGCTGCCCTCCACCACCATCGGTGGCAATGAATTCCACAGATTCACTACCCTCTGGCTAAAGAAATTCCTCCTCATCTCCAATCTAAAGGGATTTCTAAAGGTTGTGCCCTTTGAGATCCCCCACTATAGGAAACATCCTCTCCATATGCACTCTATATAGGCCTTTCAATATTTGATAGGTTTCAATAAGATCCTCCCAACTCACCCCCCATCCTTCTAAACTCCATTCTTTTCAACAGTGTCTATCAAAGAGTTTCCTTAATGTCTCTAATGTACCTACCTCTACCACCTGATAGTGCATTCCACACTGTGTAGAAAACCCCATCTCTGACATCTCCTCTATACTTTGCTCCAACCACCTTAAAATTATGCCCTCTTGTACTTGACACTTTTGCCCTGGGAAAAAAGATGCTGGCTATCCACTCTATCAAAGCCTCTTACCATCTTATAAGCCTCTATCATGTCACCTCTTTGTTCAATGTCACATCCTAACCAACACACCATTGCAAATTCCTGATACACGAGACCCTGCAGATGCTAGAAATCCAGAGCAATATACACAAGATGCTGGAGGAACTCAGCAGGTCAGGGAGCATCTATGGAAAAGTGTGTAGATGATGTTTTGGGCTGAGACCCTTTGTCATAATGACATAAATCATTATGGCAAATAGATTTGGTCATTGATCCTTGAATTGATCTGTATGAACAGTAAGCAATGAGTTGTACATCATGTATACATCAATAATAAAACAATTTTAGAATACTCCCCCAACGGAAGTCTTGAAGCAGTGTGAATGTTGTGTAGTTGAATAGCCTCCCCAGCATCAAGGAAATCCTTGAAAGGCAATGCCTTAAAAAGGCGGCATCCATCATTAAGAACCCCATTACCCATGTCATGTCCTCTTCTCATTGCTACTGTCAAGGAGGAGGTACAGAAGCCTGAAGGCACACACTCAACAATTCAGAAACAGCTTCTTCTCCTCTGTCATCAGATTTCTGAATGGACAATGAACCCATGAACACTATCTCACTATCTTTTTCCTCTCATTTTGTACTACTTATTGTAATTTATAGTTTTTGTTACCACATATTGCAAAGTACTGCTGTCCCAAAACACCAAACTTCACAACATATGCCGGGCTGGTGATATTAGACCTAATTTTGATTTAGTATTCCAGCAAGTCTTCTCTATTCAATCCCCTCTCACTGCTTTACAGTAACATTAAATCAAAGGTATGAGTAACTTTGCATTTCCAACACACTTCTTCAACCCCATCTCATTCCTGGACAGTGGAATGCAGCCAGACTGAGCCCACTGACGTAACGAGAGAAACGCAAGAGCCACCCTACTTACACCCAGCAAGCTCCCACAGCAACAAGACCATACAACATAGGAGCCTGCCCTGCCATCCGTTATCGATGATTACTATCCCTTTCACTCCCAGTCTCCTGCCTTCTCCCCGTAACCTTTGCTGTCCTGACTAACAAAGAACCCATCCACCTCCGCTTTAAATATATTCAATGACTTGGCCTCCACGGCCATCTATAGCTATGAATTCCATGGATTCTACACCCTCTGACTAAAGAAATTCCTCCTCATCTCCATTCTAAACGGACATGCTTCTATTCTGAGGCATTGCCTTTTGGCCCGAGGACTCCCCCCCCAACTATCGGAAACGTCCTCTCCACATCCACTCTATTTAGACCCGTCAATATTTGATAGGTGTCAATGAGAGCTCCATTATTCTTCTAAACTCCAGCGAGTACAGGCCCAGAGTCATCAAACATTCTTCAGCTGTGAACCCTTTCATTCCTGGAGTCATTGTTGTGAATCTCCTCCGGACCCTCTCCAACGCTAGCACATCATTTTAAAATAAACAGCCCAAAGCTGCTCAGAATACTCCAAGCGTGGTCTGACCAAAGCCTCATGAAGCCTCAGCGTTGCTTCTTTATTCTGACTACACAGCACACCTCAGTGAGCTGGGACTCCAGGGAGAACTCCCCAGACTTCCTTCAAAAAGTCACTCACTTACCTGAGAAAGTCATCCATTTGAGAAGGTTACACGAGGAAATCTGCAGATGTTGGAAATTCAAGCAACACACACAAAATGCTGGTGGAACGCAGCAGGCCAGGCAGCATCTACAGGGAGAAGCACTGTCGACGTCTCGGGCCGAGACCCTTCGTCAGGACTTCTTTAGTTCTTCTCCTTATAGATGCTGCCTGGCCTGCTGTGTTCCACCAGCATTTTGTGTGTGTTGCTTGAGAAGCTTCCAGCTTGGTCCTCACTCCTGGGCTGTTATTCTTGGTGTGAATGAGTTATAGGGAAAGGTTCAATAGGTTGGGACCTCTGGAGTGTAGAAGAATGAGGGAGATTTGATAGAGGTATACAAAATTATGAGTATAGATAGGGTAAATGCAAGCAGGCTTTTTCCACTGAGGTTCAGTGAGACACCACATCTCAGTCACAGGCTAAGGATAAAGGGTGAAATGCTTAAGGGGAATCTGAGGGAGAACATCTTCACTCAGAGGCTGGTGAGAGTGTGGAGTCAACTGCCAGAGCAAGTGCTGGATAGGGGCTTAATTCCAACATTTAAGAGAAATGTGGATGGGAGGGTTATGACGGTAATGGTCCAGGTGCAGGCCGATGGGATGGCACAGACTGGGTGTACTGTCGTGGTCTGTGACTTTTTAACTCCCTCCCTCCCTCCCACCTGAATCCCTCAAGAAGATTGCAGCCTGTTCTTCACGATCAGTTTTCTCTTATGCGATATATAAATCTGTGAACACCTCAACGAGATTGCCGTCTGCAGCTCTTGCCCAGTACCTGTTATCCTGTATGCAAATGCCCGCAACTATCCTTTTCAAGAACGATGAGTCAGCATACAGAGAGGAGGTGCAGCGGCTAATGGACTGGTGCAGAGCCAACAACCTGTCTCTGAATGTGAACAAAACAGAAGAGATGGTTATTGACTTCAGGAGTGCACAGAGCGACCACTCTCCGCTGAACATCAACGGCTCCTCGGTAGAGATCGTTAAGAGCACCAAATTTCTTGGTGTTCACCTGGTCCCTCAACACCAGTTCCATAGCCAAGAAAGCCCAGCAGCATCTCTACTTTCTCAAAGGCTGAGGAAAGTCCATCTCCCAACCCCCACCCATCCTCACCACATTCTACAGAGGTTGTACTGACAGCATCCTGAGCAGCTGCATCACTGCCTGGTTCGGAAATTGCACCATCTCGGATCGCAAGATTCTGCAGCGGAGAGTGAGGTCAGCTGAGAAGATCATCGGGGTCTCTTCCCACCATTAAAGACATTTACACCACACACTGCACCCACAAAGCTAACAGCATTGTGAAGGACCACACACACCCCTCATACAAACTCTTCTCCCTCCTGCCATCTGGCAAAAGGTACCGAAGCATTCGGGCTCTCACGACCAGACTGTGTAACAGTTACTTCCCCCAAACCATCAGACTCCTCAATACCCAGAGCCTAGACTGACATCTATATCATTTATTATTATATTGAAATTTGTCCTCTACTGTGCCTAGTCTTGTTTATTAATTATTGTACTGCCCTGCACTGTTTTGTGCACTTTATGTAGTCCTGTGTAGGTCTGCAGCCTAGTGTAGTTTTTGTGTTGTTTTATGTAGTCTAGTGTAGCCTTGAGTTGTCTCACATAGTCTAGTGTAGTTTTGTGTTGTTTCATGTGGCACCAGGGTCCTGGAGGAACGTTGTTTCGTTTTCATTGTGTACAGTACCAGCAGTTATGGTTGAAATGACAATAAAAAGCAACTTGACTTGACTTGACTTCAGAGTAACAGTTTCAGTTTCCACTGGTATGCTCATTCCTCGATCTCTGTCCCCCCCTCTACACTTCCCTTTTGCTTTACACAGATTCCTTTGTTTTGAAATGCAGCCTAAATATTGATATAGACATGTAGATTATTCACACAAGAGATTCAGCAGATGCTGGAAATCTTGAACAATGTGCTGGAGGAACTCTACAGGTCAGGCAACATTTATTGGGGGAAATGAACAGTTGATGTTTCAGGCTGAGACCCTTCTTCAGGGCCAGAAGGGTGTTGAGGGACCGGGTGAGATTCTCCGCCAGGTGAACACCAAGAAATATGGTGCTCTTAACGATCTCTACCGAGGAGCCGTCCATGTTCAGCGGAAAGTGGTCACTCCATGCCCTCCTGAAGTCAACAACTATCTTTTTTGTTTTGTTCACATTTAGAGACAGGTTGTTGGCTCTGCACCAGTCCGTTAGCCGCTGCACCTCCTCTCTGTATGCTGACTCATCGTTCTTGAAAAGGATAGTTGTGGGCATTTGCGTACAGGATAACAGGTACTGGGCGAGAGCTGCAGACGGCCACCTCATTGAGATGTTCATGCCATCAGGTTGAAGGTTACCCTGACAGAATATGAGGTTTTGCTCCTCCAACTGAGTGTGGCCTCATTGTGGCAGTAGAGGAGGCCATGGACCAATATGTCAGAATGGGAATAGGATGTCAAATGGAAAAGAGTAGCCATGGGGAATTGATTTAAATTTTGAGTATATGGGAGTGAAATTCAAAAGCCTGAGCTACACTAGCAGAGGCAGGCTATTAATCAGTGAATGATCCATTTATCTTTTCTGTCTGATAACCAATTCTCTATCTATGTCCATATATCTCCCTCAAAATCCATGAGCTCCAACCTTATTGCCCAAACTCCAAAGTGCCTTGACAATTGCAAATATATCACATCCAGTGGTTCCCCTTTATCTAGTAGTCTCATCTTCAGCTAATTGAAATGCTTTGCCTGGGGTGGCAGTGGAGACAGGGATATTTAAGAAATGTTTAGATAAGCACGTGAATGTAAGGAAAATGGAAGGATATGGACACTGTGTAGGCAAAGGGAATTAGTTTAGTTGGCCATATGATTACTAATTTAATTGGTTTGGCAGAGCATCGTGGATTGATGGGCTTGTTCCTGTTTCTGTGCTTTACTGGTCTCTGTGCTAAACCCAAGGTGACTCTTCTCAATCCTTTTCAAGATAATGATAATGATGAATACAACACTATGTGCTGTGTCATAAGACGTGGGTGATCATGGTCTTTCTATGAGCATGATTGTACTTGGCAAATTTTTCTATAGAAGTGGTTTGGCATTGCCTTCTTCTGGGCAGTGTCTTTTCGAGACAAGTGACCCCAGTCATTATTAATACTTGTCAGAGACTGTCTGCCTGGTGTCAGTGGTTGCAAAACCAGGACTTGTGATATGCAGCAGCTGCTCGTACGACCATCCACCACCTGCTCCCATGGCTTCACGTGACCCTGATTGAGGGACTAAGCAGGTGCTAGACCTTGCCCAAGGGTGACCTGCAGGCTAGCAGAGGGAAGGAATGCCTCACACCTCCTTTAATAGAGACGTATCTCCACACCACCATCCTAGAGTGGTTCCTGATGTATTATGTATTATAGCAGACTTTATGGGACCCACCATATATATATTTATACACATGATACTAAACTCAATTTTGAGTATTGATGAGAATGTGGGGAGAATAGGTTCCAGGGAAAATTAGTAAGATTGCTCCAAGAACTGACAAAGTTGATGGGCTGAATGGCCATCATTGTGATCACTAAACACCTAACAAAATGCTTTTTGCAAAATCTCCATTTGGAAAGCACAATAGGGATATTAAAACAAAAACTTCCTGCTATTTTAAAATTTTCCTCTCCGAGGCATTAATCTGATCCACCATTCTAATTAGCCCTGACTACCCCCTTCTATCTATTACCTCAATCATTACACTGTAAACACTTTAAACCACATTTTATATCACTTTTTATCATGCTGTTAACATTGTAAATATAAGCTTGTATTTATGCACATTCTATTCCACATTCATTACTTTAACCTTTAACTATTATTTGTATATATTTTTTCTTCATCATTTTTGAATGTTGTTTCTTGTTGCATGTCATGCCCTGACCAACACATTACAGCAAATTCCTAATCCATGTAAATGTATTTGGTGAATAAAGCTGATCCTTGATTATTTTAGTTCCCCCTAGAGCCTACACTATGTATCAGAGATGCAAGATCATAAGGCCGTAAGACATAGGGGCAGAATTAGGCCATTTGGCTCATCAAGTCTGCTCCACCATTTTATCATGGCTGATCCAATTTTCCTGTCAGCCCCAATCTCCTGTCTTTCCCCCGTATCCCTTCATGCCCTGACCAATCAATAATCTATCACCCTCTGCCTTAAATATACATAAAGACGTGGCCTCCACATCTGCCTGTGGCAATGAATTCCATAGATTCATCACATCTCCATCTCCATTCTGAAACGATGCCCCTCTATTCTGAGGCTGTGTCCTCTGGTCTTAGACTCTCCCACCATAGGAAACTTCCTTGCCACATCCACTCCAACAAGGCCTGTAACCATTCGATAGGTTTCAATGAGGTCACCCCTCATTCTTCTGAATTCCAGTGAATACAGGCCCGGAGCCATCGTATGACAAGCCCTTCAACCCTGTGATAGTATTTTGTTACTATGTACTGAATCATAACTACAGTGTGTCTGCTGTGTGTGACTACGTCCACTGCTTTGGGCACCTTGGCCCCATAGGAACGATGTTTTGTTCAGCTGTATACACATGTATGGTTGAATGACAATAAACTTGAACTTGAGTATTTCCTTCCCCAAATCTCTCCTCCACTCTTTTGTCCTCTTAGACATTCCTTAAACCTGCATTCATCACAGACTTTCAGTCAACTGTCTGCGAAATTTCTAAAAATGGGTCAGTGGATCTTGTCTGATATCACATCTCAGAAGTGCATAGAAGTGTTTTAGTCTGATAAAGGTGCTATATAGACAAGTTGTTATTCTAGAAATCTGAGGGTTTCTAGGAAGGTGGGAGTGACAGGGGAGGAAGTGTGTAGTCATGACGACAATGGATTTGCCAAAATTACAGATGGGGCATGCAGCAGGACATCAGCTGATTTCCTGCATGTGCACTTCCAGAAATTTTCTAGGAAGGTGGGAGTGACAGGGGAGGAAGTGTGTAGTCATGACGACAATGGATTTGCCATCATTACAGATGGGACATACAGCAGGACGTCAGCTGATTTCCTGCATGTGCACTTCCAGAAATTGGGTTACTGCAAACTCATTTCTCCGCATCCCCTGGAGCTCAGAGGCGAAGCGTGGCCTCTGCCAGTCTTCCTGCTATAAATGAGCAGAGCCCTGCTTCTCAGTCTCAGCTCTCACAACCTTAAGATATCCCAAGGGGTACTTGGAGGCACAATGATAACACAGGCCAAAGTCAGCATTGTTTCCTTGAGGGGAGGATCTTGCCAGACAAATATGTTGCAATTCTTTGAGAAAATAACAGGCAGGATAGAGAAAGGAGAGTCAGTGGATGTTGTTTAGTTGGATTTTCAGAAGGCCTTTGACAAAGTGCTGCACATGAAATTACTTAATAAGATGGTATTACTGGAAAGATTGGCCGAATGGGAATAAAGGGGGTATTTTCTGGTTGGCTGACAATGACAAGTGGTGCTCCTCAGGGGTGGTATTGGGACCACTTCTTTTTGCATTATATATCAATGATTTGGATGACGGAATGGATGGCTTTGTGACCATGTTTGTGGATGATACAAAGATAAGCAGAGTAGCAGGTAATGTTGAAGAAGCAAGGAGTCTGCAGAACGACTTAAACAGATTGGAGAAATGGGCAAAGAAGTGGCAGATGGAATATAATTTAGGGAAATACATGGTCATGAACATTGGTAGAAAGAATAAAGGTGTACACCAGTTTTAAACAGGAAAAAAATTCAAAATTCAGAGGTGCAAAGCCACTTGGGAGTCCTTGTGCAGGATTCCCTAAAGGTCAACTTGCAGATTGAGTCTGTGGTAAGAAAGGCAAATGCAATGTTAACATTTATTTTGAGAGGACTAGAATATAAAAGTAAGGATGCAATGCTGAGGCTTCAGAAGGCACTGGGGCAGTTCCACTCTCTTGCCCTCAAAAGCCAACTATGGTAGCTGCTTTGTACACAGAAAGGTCTCAAAAAGGTGTTGGAAAGTGTATGGTCATACACTTTGGTAGAAGAAATAAACAGGCAGACTATTATTTAAATGGGGAGAGAATTCAAAGTTCTAAGATGCAACAAGACTTGGGAGTCCTTGTGCAGGATTCCCTTAAGGTTAACCTCCAGGTTGAGTCGGTGGTGAAGAAGGCGAATGCAATGTTGGCATTCATTTCTAGAGGAATAGAGTATAGGAGAGTACAGGGATGTGATGTTGAGGCTCTATAAGGCACTGGTAAGACCTCACTTGGAATACTGTGTGCAGTTTTGGGCTCCTTATTTAAGAAAGGATGTGCTGACATTGGAGAGGGTTCAGAGAAGATTCACTAGAACGATTCTGGGAATGAGAGGGTTAACATATGAGGAACGTTTGACCGCTCTTGGACTGTACTCCTTGGAGTTTAGAAGAATGAGGGGGGACCTCATAGAAACACTTCGAATGTTGAAAGGCATGGACAGAGTGGTTGTGGCAAAGTTGTTTCCCATGGTGGGGGAGTCTAGTACAAGAGGGCATGACTTAAGGATTGAAGGGCGCCCATTCAGAACAGAGGTGCAAAGAAATTTTTTTAGCCAGAGGGTGGTGAATCTGTGGAATTTGTTGCCACGGGTGGCAGTGGAGGCCAAGTCACTGGGTGTATTTAAGGCAGAGATTGATAGGTATCTGAGTAGCCAGGGCATCAAAGGTTATGGTGAGAAGGTGGAGGAGTGGGACTAAATGGGAGAATAGATCAGCTCATGATAAATTGGCAGAGCAGACTCGATGGGCTGAATGGCCGACTTCTGCTCCTATCTTATGGTCTTAAAACGTCAGCTAAAACAAAAATCACAGATTGTATTTAAAACATAAAGAGTACAACACAGTACAACCTTCTCCATGACCAAATTAACCCATTCCTCTTACATGGGCCTCCATTTTTCTTTCCTCAATCCACGAGTCTTCCTAAAAGTCCCTAAAGTACAGTATCTGCCTTTGTCACCACTTCCAGCAGTGCATTCCACACGCTATTCCACAAACTATGTTTGATAGGTCCCCTTAACATTACTCCACTCACTTTCTCATATTGGCCATTGTCACCCTGAGGAAAAGGCACAGGTTATCTTGTCTATCTATGCCACCTATAATCTTAATTTACTCATATTGAGGTGCACTTCTTATGAAACTGTTCAATAGGCTTGTTGCAATCTGATAGAAGCTGTCCTTGAGTCAGTAAAGCAGGCAACATTATCAAAAGTCCACCCACTGCTACAGAAAGGCATTGGAATCAATGCATGAAGTCTAACTGAGAGTGACTGTCTTAGCCATTTTTCTTGCGATTGCAAGACCCCATTGGAGTGGAAGTCTGGTTCACCGGTTTGTTAACGAGATCGATAGCAGGGCAGCTGTGTGGCATTGGCTGGGGCGAGGACTCGGCCTCATGCCTTGGGCTTGCCTGTTGCAGCAGTCCAGGAGGGGAGATGCCGGAGATGATGTGGCTTGGTGTCTGTGCTGGGTTTGGTGTTGCTCTCCAGTGTTCACTTTCATGAAATGACAAGCTGGATTCTGTCTATGTGTCTGCAGATTGCTGAGAACTGCTTGTTCCTGTCTACAACATCCATCAATTTAGAGGACATGTCACTTAGGAATTTGGGACATATATAATATATATATTTATACATTTTTTTGAGTGACTGTATGGTTATTTGCTATCTTATATGCGCAGTGTATGACTTTCGGTACTGTGCTTTGTTTGGCTGTATCCATGGGTATTCATGCATCTCTTCTCTCCCATCCCATCAGGGAGAAGATGCAAATGCCTGAATGCATGTATCACCAGGTTCAAGGACAGCGTCTATCCCACTGTTATCAGACTCTTGAATACGTAGTTCCCAAGTACAATAAGATAGACTTTCGGCTTCACAACCTACCTCGTTATGATCATATACTTTATTATATATCTACACTGCACTTTCTCTGTGGCTGTTACTCTTTATTCTGCACACACTGGAGGCTGTGGTAGAACAAAGGGGTCTGCTTAGACCCTGATCAGGGTCTCATGAAGCCATGGGAGTGGGTGGTGGATGGTCGTGTGAGCAGCTGGTGCACATCACAAGTCCTGGTTATGTGACACTGACTCCAGGCAGGCAATCCCTGAAGATTGTTGATAATGGCTGGGGTCACCCATCTTGTAAAGACACTGCCCAGAAGAAGACACTTCCGTAGGAAATTTGCCAAGAACAATCGTGGTCAAAGACCATGATCGCCTATGTCTTAGACATGGCACATAATGATGATAATGATTCAAGGTATTTTCATAAAAAGGAATCAGGAATCAGGTTTATTATCACTAAAATACAGTTTGTGGTAAATTTGTTTTGTGGCTGCATCACGAAGACCTCACCGGTGGAGCTGATGGAAGATGATTTCACATCACAATGGTAATGAAGGTGGAGGAAGGCTGCAGCAGAGAAGGGCCCCTGTTGTCTTGCACTCCATATCTGATCTGTCAAGGACTGTGGTGCTGCTGGTGCATCAGCCTCCCCATGTTAAAGTCACACACAGGCATTCTCCATTACAGAATCCACCTTACTATTCTGGATTAAATCCTGTGGTGATCAGCAAGTGGCGAAGGGGGAGGGATTGAGAGGGTCTGAAGCCCCTCAGGATATGTGGATCCCAGACTGGCCTCTGGAGCCACCTGAAGACCCACCGATTGACAACCCCTTCGAAGATCATCATACTCGACTTCAGTGATCGCATTACACTATATATTATATATACACAGTGGATTCTGGTTCACTGTTATATATCAGGACCAAATTAAGTGGCTGCCCCAATTAGCTGAAGTTTCATGGAAATGGTTAGAAGATATAAAAAAAAACTACCATTTAACTGAGTACAAAAAAATGTGTTCAAATGAAAAACAGAATAAATTCGAACACTACCTATGCTACTACAGTACTATAAAACTGTGTAGTTCCTAATAGTTATTAATGGAGGAATTCACCCAGTGTACTCTGCCGAGATCTTTAGATTGACTGTAAATTAGCAAAATCAGCACAGACACCTAGTGCATACATACACTAATAATTGTGCCTTCATACAATGCTTTTGACAATTGAATCCTTCAAATCTTCATTTTCATTGTAACATTCAAGTTGATTATAAATACCTTCAAATTTTCTCACAGTTCATAACTTGTTGAAGCAATGAAATTGTTTCATTTTCACTCCCAGCCTTTGCAGCATCTCCAAGCCTGAACGCCTGAAACTGCAAAATGGTCCTGAATTGTCTAACTGCTTACTTTTTGCTAACTCTCAGTGACCCTGCTTTCTGAGCACAAGCACACGTAACTGATGCTGTTCAAAAACTGTAAGTTCTAAGCATGGTGTAGTGTCTAATGCAAGTGCCCGTGACTGACGCTAGTTAGAAACTGTTCAGCAACAGTCTCATGCACCAATTAAGCAGCATTTTGTCCCAAATAAACAAAGGGAATCCCAGCCATTTTCATGACTAGTTTAAGAGTTGTTCTCTCTTACTGTGTACAGATGTACAGTAATCATACCCTGAAACCTCCTTTCCTTCTGGCTCTCTCTCTAATCCCAAATAAATTAGTCCAAATAGAGAGCAAAAGTACTGAGTTAGTGCCCATGGATTCATTGACCATTCACAAATTGATTGGCAGAATGGAAAAAAACAATACATAAAATGTTGAGTGTGCCTTCAAGCTTCTGTACCTCCTGCCTGATGGTCATAATGAGGAGAGGGCACATCCTCAGTGTTAGATGCAGTGTTTTTAAGGCATCACCTTTTGAAGGTATCCTTGATGGTGGGGAAGATAGTGCCCAGAAGGAGCTGGCTAGCCAAGTTCACAACCAGGTCTTTACCATTCCCTCTGACCTTCAACTCTCTGAGGGAGAGCGCTCTGTCCTCATTAAGGGCCTCACCTTTGTCCCCCTTCGCCCACACCTCAGTGAGTTCCGCGTACACCATGATGCTGAACTCTTCTTCCGCCGGCTCCATCTCCGAGCTTACTTCTTTGACAAGGACTCTCCTACCCCCACCGATGACCCTTTCTCCCATCTTCAACCCTCCTCCTCTTCATGGACACCCCGCTCTGGTCTTCTGCCTGCTCTGGATCTCTTTATTGCTAATTGCCAACGGGACATCAACCATCTTGACTTCACCACACCCTATTCCAATTCCAACCTCACTCCTTCCGAACGCTCTGCTCTCCGCTCCCTCCGCACCAATCCCAGCCTCACTATAAAACCTGCTGATAAGGGGGGAGTTGTTGTTGGCTGGCATACTGACCACTACCTGGCCGAGGCACTTCAACAACTCTCTGATACCTACTCTTATTTACCCCTTGATTATGACCCCACTAAGGAGCACCAGGCCGTTGTCTCCTATACCATCACCAACCTTATCAGCTCTGGGGATCTCCCATCCACTGCCACCAACCTCATAGTTCCCACACCCCGCACTTCCCGTTTCTACCTCTTACCCAAGATCCACAAACCTGCCTGTCCAGGTAGACCTATTGTCTCAGCTTGCTCCTGCCCCACTGAACTCATTTCTGCATACATTGACACTGTCTTATCCCCTGTTGATCAATCTCTTCCCACCTATGTTCATGACACTTCTCACGCTTTGAATTTTTTCAATGATTTTAAGTTCTCTGGCCCCCACCGTCTTATTTTCACCATAGACGTCCAGTCCCTATATACCTCCATCCCCCACCAAGATGGTCTCGAAGCTCTTCGCTTTTTTTTGGATTCCAGACCTAACCAATTCCCCTCTACCACCACTCTCCTCCGTCTAGCGGAATTAGTTCTTACTCTCAATAATTTCTCCTTTGGCTCCTCCCACTTCTTCCAAACCAAGGGTGTAGCCATGGGCACCCGTATGGGTTCCAGTTATGCCTGCCTTTTTGTTGGCTTTGTGGAACAGTCCATGTTCCAAGTCTATACCGGTATCCATCCCCCTCTTTTCCTTCGCTACATCGACGAGTGCATTGGCACTGCCTCCTGCACGCATGCTGAGCTTGTCGACTTCATTAACTTTGCCTCCAACTTTCACCCTGCCCTCAAATTTACCTGGTCCATTTCCGACACCTCCCTCCCCTTTCTTGATCTTTCTGTCTCCATCTCTGGAGACGGCCTATCTACTGATATCTACTATAAGCCTACAGACTCTCACAGCTACCTGGACTGTTCCTCTTCCCACCCTGTCTCTTGCAAAAAGGCTATCCCCTTCTCACAATTCCTCCGTCTCCGCCGCATCTGCTCTCAGAATGAGGCTTTTCATTCCAGGACTAAGGAGATGTCTTCCTTTTTTAAACAAAGAGGCTTCCCTTCATCCACCATCAACTCTGCTCTCAAACGCATCTCTCCCATTTCCCGCACATCTGCCCTCACCTCATCCACCCGCCACCCCACTCAGGATAGGGTTCCCCTTGTCCTTACCTACCACCCCACCAGCTTCCAGGTCCAACATATAATTCTCCGTAACTTCCACCACCTCTAACGGGATCCCACTACCAAACACATCTTTCCCTCCCCCCTCTTTCTGCTTTTCGCAGGGATCACTCCCTACGCGACTCCCTTGTCCACTCATCCCCCCCATCCCTTCCCACTGATCTCCCTCCTGGTACTTATCCTTGTAAACGGAACAAGTGCTACACCTACCCTTACACTTCCTCCCTCACCACCATTCAGGGCCCCAGACAGTCCTTCCAGGTGAGGCAACACTTCACCTGTGAGTCGGCTGGTGTGGTATACTGCATCCGGTGCTCCCGCTGTGGCCTTTTATATATTGGTGAGACCCGACGCAGACTGAGAGACTGTTTCGCTGAACACCTACGCTCGGTCCACCAGAAAAAGCAGGATCTCCCAGTGGCCACACATTTTAATTCCATGTCCTATTCCCATTCTGATTTGTCTATCCATGGCCTCCTCTATTGTCAAAATGAATCCAAACTCAGGTTGGAGGAACAACACCTCATATACCGGCTGGGTAGCCTCCAACCTGATGGCATGAACATTGACTTCTCTAACTTCCGTTAATGCCCCTCCTCCCCTTTCCTTCTCCTGAGGCCTCCCGTCCCATGATCCTTTCCCTTCTCCAGCTCTGTATCACTTTCGCCAATCACCTTTCCAGCTCTCAGCTTCATCTCCTATCATTTTGCATTTCCCCCTCCCCCCACTACTTTCAAATCTTACTATCTTTCCTTTCGGTCAGTCCTGACGAAGGGTCTCGGCCCAAAACGTTGACAGCACTTCTCCCTATAGCTGCTGCCTGGCCTGCTGTGTTCCACCAGCATTTTGTGTGTGTTGTTGTTACAACCCCTCTGTCATTTTTACCTGCAGTAGTATCTCCACACCAAACGGTGATGCAACCTGTCAAAATGCTCACCGTGGTACATCAGTAGTAATTTGCTAGAGTCTTTGGTGACATACCAAACCCTATGAGGGATACTGTGCACAAATTGATGAATATGTGCTATCACACAGTTGATAGCTAGAAACTTTTTCCCCCAGGGACAAAATGGCTCTACAAAGGCACATAAGGAGGAGAGTATAGTGACGATGTCAGGGCAAGATAGAGAGTGATGGGTTTGTGGAACACCCTGACAGGGTTGATGGAGGCAGATAGATTAAGGATACTTAAGGGACTCTTAGATCGGCACATGGATGATAGGAAAATGGAGGGATAGGTGGGAGGGAAGGGTTAGGTTGTTATTGGAGTAGGTTAAGAGCTGCCACAAAATTGTGGGCCGAAGGGCCTGTACTGTGCTACGCTGTTCTATGTTTTAAATCCACAAAAAGATCTCACTTATAACAGAAGCAAGAGCACATTGAGAAAAAAAAGAATGGATTTCTCCTTCAAGGAAGGGATAATAGCTTTACTATGAAAAAAGAAACGTTTATACACCTACAACTCTCTGCAGATGGCATTATCTTTCCCTAAAGCCATTCCTTCCCTTTTGGCTCTCTCTATTCCCAACATGTATATATAAGCAGACACACACACACACACACAAGGGTGGAGTGTTTTGATGTTGGGGGTTTCTTACAACAGAAAGTGGAAAGTTGAATTAAAAAAGTGAGGGAGAGAGGGGGGAGTGTGGGAAAGGGAGGGAGAGAGATCAAGTGACAGCAGATAGAAACAGTGACATTAATATGTCATTTCCCTCTCCATACTGAGGAAAGGCTTCTGGACTCTCTCCTTGGATCAACATTCAAGCGAATAGCTTAACCAAAGCAGTGCTAACAGACAGATTCACTAATTGGAAAAAGTGGTGAGGAAAGAGAGTTCAAGCAACATCTGTGTCTGCACAATCCACCTGTGACATCGCTAATTGCCGAGATCTTGTCTTTCAGGAAACTTTGAAATCTACTACAGAAAGGCAATACTAATATTATGAACACAAGCACCCATCATGCAGGACCCACACCATCCAGGACGTTCCCCCTCCTCATCGCTACTATCAAGGAGGTGATACAGGAGCCTGAAGACACACAGTCAACATTCTAGGAATAGATTCTCCTCGATTGCTATTAGATTTCTGAATGGTCTGTGAACTAAAGAACACTATCTCACTATTTTGCCACTACCCATTTTTTATAATTATTTTTGTAACTTATAGTAATTTTTTCTGACTTGCTCTATACTGTTGCTGTAAAACAAACTTCCTGACACATGTCAGTGATAATAACACACCAAACGCTGGAGGAATCTCAGCAGGTCAGACAGCAACTACGATAACAGTGATAATAAACCTGATTCCGATTCTGATACCCATTGTGAATTTCCCTCCTTCCAGTGTGTGGGCGAGGCACTGTATATCAGAGCTTTTTATTACATTAAGCAGCTTAATTAAAATTCTAGGAGTTGGAGATCACCGCACCCTGATTTCATACAAGCCCAGCCACACTATTCCCCAAGTAGCAGGCAGGTTGCATACTCCAGGCAATAGACTCTCATTTGCAACTCAACGAAATGCGGCTAAACTGGAGTACAGTACGTGCAAGGACAGGATCAAGACAAAGAAGTGGGTAAAAATCATTGCAGATGTCACCCACCCAGCCAACCGCGCTTTCCAAAAACTCCCATCTATAAGGCGCTATAGGGTCATTAAAACAAAAACTTCATGCCATCTTTAAAGTTTTTACCAACAGGGTGTTAATCTGATCAACCATTCTAGCTAACCTCCCTCAATTAGCCAAGTTACTGCACTGTGAACACTTCAAAGCACTTACAATAATGCTGCTTACACTGTAAATAGATGCTGGTATTTATGTATTTATGCACATTTTATTCCATATCCATACTTTAATCTCCAACTTTATTTTTTAATCACACCACAGCAAATTCCAAATATATATAAATGTATACTCAAGTCAAGTCATTTTTTATTGTCATTTCAACCAAAACTGCTGGTACAGTACATAGTAAAAACGAGGCTGTGGCGACCCACTTTCTGCGCAGGCGAACGGGCTCACAAATAGCCCGCGCGTGGGGGCAGACTTTGGTAATGCACCTCTGACGTTATTTCTGCCCGGAGAGGGCGGGCGCTAGGGATTAAATGCCAGCGCCGCGAAGTTTGAATAAACTAGTCTGGAAACGGCTTACCAACTGCGTGTCATTATTTCAATGCTGTGTGTAGCACGTCGCTACATTGCTGACCCCGACGGTCCAAGCGGGATTTGGACTAAAGATGGCCGACTCTTCATCTGTTCATGCAGTTTCGCTAAAACTGCCGACTTTCTGGACGCTGCGACCACGCGTGTGGTTCAGCCAAGCAGAAGCCCAGTTCCAGATTCGGCAGATATCCTCTGATTCCACGTGTTACTACCACGTGGTGAGCACCCTTGACCAGGAGACGGCTGCCCAGGTTGAGGATTTCATACACTTTCCCCCAAAAGAAGGCAAATATGAAGCATTCAAAGCACTGCTCATTGGGACCTTTGGCCTCACATGGTGTGAGTGGGGTGCCCGCCTGCTTCACCTGGATGGTTTGGGAGACAGGCTGCCGTCAGAATTGATGAATGAGATGCTGGCCCTGGCTGACGGACACAAACCCTGTCTCATGTTCGAGCAAGCATTCCTGGAGCAACTGCCCGAGGACATACATCTGCTGCTGGCTGACGCAGATTTCAGCGACCCCCGGAAGGTGGCGGCCCGGGCAGACGTGCTGTGGAAAGCCAAGAGGGAGAGTGTGGCGTCCATCGGTCAGATTACCAGGCCTCGCGCCCAACAGCGGACCAGACCAGGCCTGGCGGGGGGTGCACACAACACAGAGACAGGAGTGAAGAGGCCAGTGAACAGTGGTGTTTCTATCACCAGCGGTGGGGCACAAAAGCCCACCATTGTCGCCCGCCCTGCAAGGGCCAGGGCCAGCTGCCGCTAATGACTATGGCGGCTGGCCACCAGGACAGCCTCTTGTACGTCTGGGACAAACAGTCGGGACGCCGCTTCTTGGTCAACACCGGAGCGGAAATCAGTGTCTTGCCCCCAACGGGGTACGACATCCGCAGCAGGAAGCCAGGACCCACCCTGAGGGCCGCAAACGGCAGCACGATTCGGACCTACGGCACCCGCACAGTGCAGCTGCAGTTCGGCGCCAGCCAGTTCATGTGAGACTTCACACTGGCCGCCGTGGCCCAACCACTCCTGGGGGCGGACTTCTTGTGAGCTCACAGCCTGCTGGGAACTTGCAAGGGAAAAGACTGGTAAATGCCGAGACTTTCCGGACGTTCTCCCTGGGTGAAGCCAAGTTGCCGGCCCCACACCTGGACTCCATCACACTGTCAGACAACGAATTCACCAGAATCCTGGCGGACTTTCCATCGATTCTGGCACCGCAATTCCCGACAGCCATGCCCAGACATGGGGTTCAGCACCACATCCCGACCAAGGGACCACCCCTCCACACCCGCGCACGAAGGCTCCCCCTGGAAAAGCTTCGCCTGGCAAAGGAGGAGTTCAAGAGGTTGGAGGAATTGGGGATCGTACGGAGGGCCAACAGCCCATGGGCCTCCCCCCTGCAGATGGTGCCCAAAGCAGCCGGGGGTTGGAGACCATGCGGCGACTACCGCAGACTGAACGAGGCTACAACTCCAGACCGCTACCCCGTGCCACACATACAGGACTTTGCACAGGGCAAGAATATTTTCCAAAGTAGACCTCATCCGGGGATACCATCAAATCCCAGTGCACCCTGAAGACAACCCCAAAACAGCACTCATCACCCCGTTCGGCCTGTTCGAGTTCCTCCGAATGCTGTTCGGCCTGAAGAATGCTGCACAGACGTTCCAGCGGCTAATGGATGCGGTGGGACGCGACCTGGACTTTGCGTTCATCTATTTGGACGACATCCTTATAGCCAGCAGTAGTCGCCAGGAGCATCTGTTCCACCTCCACCAGCTCTACTCCAGCCTGAGTGATTTCGGCCTCACGATCAACCCGGCCAAATGCCAGTTCGGTCTTGATAACATCGACTTCCTGGGCCACAGGATTACTAAAGACTGGGCAACACCTCTGCCCGCCAAGGTAGACGCGATCCACCACTTTGCCCGGCCCAACACGGTCAAAGACCTGCAGGAGTTCGTTGGTATGGTGAACTTCTACCACTGTTTCCTCCCCTCAGCAGCCTGTATCATGCACCCTTTGTTCACCCTGATGTCGGGTAAAGGCAAGGACATTACGTGGGACGAGGAGGCCGCGGCCGCTTTCGTTAAAGCCAAGGAAGCCTCGGCAGATGCCGCAATGCTGGTGCACCCCAGAACGGACGTTCCGACCGCACTCATGATGGACGCATCCGACACAGCAGTCGGTGGGGTGCTGGAGCAGCTCATCAAGGAGCGCTGGCAACCCCTGGTGCTCTTCAGCAAGCACCTACAACCACCCGAACTCAAGTACCGTGCTTTTGACCGGGAGCTGTTGGCACTGTATCTGGCAATCCGGCATTTCAGGTACTTCTCAGAAGGCAGGCCATTCGCCGCGTTCACGGACCACAAACTGTTGACCTTCGCGTTCACAAAGGTGTCCAATCCCTGGTCGGCTCGCCAGCAGTGACATCTGTCCTACATCTCCGAGTACATGATGGACATCCAGCATGTCTCGGGAAAGGACAACGTCATGGCGGATGCACTCTCCAGACCAGCTGTCCAGGCCCTCTCCCTGGGGGTGGACTATGCAGCACTGGTGGAGGCACAGCAGGCAGATGACGAGATGCCCAGCTACAGGACCACAGTCTCGGGTTTGCAGCTGCAGGACTTTCTCGTAGGCCCAGGTGAGAGGACCCTCCTGTGCGATGTGGCTACCGGCCAACCTCACCCCATCATCCCAGCAGCCTGGAGGCGGTGAGTTTTCAACTCCATAAACGGTTTGGCGCACCCATCTATCAGGACAACCATCCAGCTGGTCTCCAGCAAGTTCGTGTGGCACGGACTTCACAAGCAGGTCAGTGAATGGGCCAGAACGTGCGCGCAGTGCCAAACAGCCAGTTCGAACCCACCCACCAAAGGTTCGAACACATTCATGTGGATATCGTGGACCCCCTACCAGTGTCCCAAGGAGCGCGGTACCTCCTAACGATGGTAGACCGGTTCACGAGGTGGCCAGAGGCGGCTCCACTCACCAACACATCTGCCGATTCCTGCGCCCGAGCACTGATTGCAACCTGGGTAGCAGCTTCAGGTTACCGGCCCACATTACCTCCAACAGAGGCACCCAGTTCACCTCCAGCCTGTGGTAGGCTGTGGCCAGCCTGTTGGGAACGCAGCTACACCACACTACTGCCTACCACCCACAGTCGAACGGACTAGTGGAGCGCTTCCACCGTCACCTGAAGTCGGCTCTCATGGCCCACCTGAGAGGACCTAACTGGGTGGACGAGCTTCCCTGGGTCCTGCTTGGAACGCACAGCGCCCAAAGAGGATCTGCATGCCTCATCGACCGAGTTGTCGTATGGCATGCCCCTGGCCATCCCGGGAGAGTTCATACCAGCCCCAAGGGGGCAAGAGGAAGAACCCTCAGCAGTCCTGGACAAAAGGCTTGGCAACCTGGCCCCCGTACCGACTTCACAGCACAGACAGATCCCGACCTGCGTACCCAAAGACCTGCAGAACTGTAAGTTTGTGTTTGTACGAAGGAGCGGACACCGAGCACCGCTACAGCGGCTGTATGAGGGGCTGTTCAAGGTGATCAACAACAACGGGTCCACGTTCGTTCTGGACACTGGGGGGAGAGAGGAGGTTTTCACGGTGGACCGACTCAAAGCAGCCCATGTGGACTTGGCGCAGCCGGTCGAGGTTCAGGCACCGAGGCGCAGAGGCAGACCTCCCAAAAAGAGGCTGATCCAGATTGTGGATATTGGGGGGTGTATCGCCGGTTCTGGGTGGTGGTGGGGGGGGGGGGTTATGTGGCGACCCACTTTCTCCGCAGGCGAACCGGCTCACAAATAGCCAGCGCGTGGGGGGAGACTTTGGTAATGCACCTCTGATGTCATTTCCGCCCGGAGAGGGCGGGCGCTGGATTAAATGCCAGCGCCATGAAGTTTGAATAAACTAGTCTCAAAACAACTTACTGACTGCGTGTCATTATTTCAGCACTGTGTGTAGCACATCGCTACAAGGCATTGTTTTTCAGGACCATGGTGCTACATAAAACAGTACAAAAACTACACTGAGCTACATAAAAACAAAACAGAAAAAAACTACACTAGACTACAGACCTACCCAGGACTGCATAAAGTGCACAAAACAGTGCAGGCATTACAATAAATAATAAACAAGAGAATAGGCACAGTAGAGGGCCGTAAATTGGTGTCAGTCCAGGCTCTGGGTATTGAGGAGTCTGATAGCTTCGAGAAGAAACTTTTACACAGTCTGGTCGTGAGAGCCCGAATGCTTCAGTGCTTTTTCCCAGACGGCAGGAGGGAGAAGAAATTGAATGAGGGGTGCGTGGGGTCCTTCATAATGCTTTGCGGATGCAGCGTGTAGTGTAAATGTCCGTAATGGCGGGACATTTACAAAGTGGCCACTTTGTAAGGTACACCTGCTTATCAACACAAAACCTTATAAGCCAATCATGTGGCAGCAACTCAATGCACAAAAGCATGCAGGCATGGTCCAGAAGTTCATTTGTTGTTGAGATCAAACATCAGGATGGGGAAGAAATGTGATCCAAGTGACTGACTGTGGAATGATTGTTGGTGCCAGACAGGGTGGTTTGAGTATCTCAGAAACTGCTGATCTCCTGGGATTGTCAATGACAAGGACAAGGCAGGGACTGGGTATTGATAGTGAATGATCAGCCATGATCTCAGAATGGCGGTGCAGACTCGAGGGGCCGAATGGTCTACTTCTGCACCTATTGTCTATTGTCTACTGTCTATTGTCACAGGAGTTTCTGGAGTTCACAGGGCAAAAAAATCATTCAATGAGCAGCAGTTCTGTAGGTGATAAAGCTTCATTAATGAGAGAGATCAGAAGAGAATGGCCAGACTGGTTCAATCTGACAGGAAGGTGACAGTAACTTAAATAACCACACATTACAACAGTGGTGTGCAGAGGTGCATCTCTGAACATGCAACACATCGAACCATGAGGTGGTAGGACTATAGCAGCAGGAGACCATGAAAATCACTCAGGTTTTACTTCCTGCATTAGATAAAGGAGGTAGCTAGTTTAATGACGCATGGATCAGGCGGCTCTGGCCCACCCAGAGACCCGCTGATTTTAACGCCAGCCTAATCACAGGACAATTTACAATGACCAATTAACCTAGTGTCTGGTTTTGTCTTTGGACTGTGGGAGAAAACCCGAGCAGCTGGAGGACACACTCACACTCACACTCTACCGGAATTGAACTCCGCGTTGTAACAGCGTCACACTAACTGTTATGCTACTGTGGCTCCGTATAGAATGGCCACTCTATGGTGAGTAAAATTGATCTTTGAAATATATAAAGAATTGCAAGGTCTGTAGGAAGGGGTAGATTATTTCTAAGAGAAGGCAGAAATGGACTGAAATTTGACTGAACGACTGATAAGTAGTTTACAGTTGTGATTAGTATAAAAGCTGGTGGCACATTTACTGTAAATGAATGCTGTGAGAATCCTACACAGAGCGGACTTTACTCACTTTCAGCTGCACTTTCTTTCCACATCCAGAAGAATTATTGTGCCGTTGGGTCAAATACCCATGGGAATGGGCTAATTAAATGTGCAGTGCTGCACCCACTGAACAAAAAAGGATAAAGAATCTAAAATTAATTTGATTCACTAATAGTTGCACAGTGAGGTAGAGAGGAGTGATGTGCCATGAACAATGAGATGGAAGCGGTCTGGCAGGTGACACTGTTGTAACTTCTCAACGTCCGAGCAAAGCTAAACATCTCGTCTCTACATTCTGGCTACTTCAGCAATTTTCCTTCCCACCATTAAGTTAGTAATTCCTACTGTTGGGCTTGCAATCCAGTTAGCGATACCTGGTAGTTTGTGCGGCACGGTAGCATTGTGGGTAGCACTACGCTTTATGGTAGAGGTGACCATGGTTCAATTCCCACAGCTGCCTTAAGGTGTTTGTACTTTCTCCCCGTGACCGCATGAGTTTCCTCTGGGTACTCAGTTTTTTCCTACAGTCCAAAGACTTGCTGGTTGGTAGGCTAATTGGTCATAGATAGATAGATAGCTACTTTATTGATCCCAAAGGAAATTACAGTGTCACAGTGACATTAAAAGTGCACAGATACAAATATTAGAAAAGTAGAAAGAATTTAAAAAAAGTTACCTCAAACAGTCTGACAGGAGGGGGTCATCACTTCCCAGCTATAGGTTGACTCATTATAGAGCCTAATGGCCAAGGGTAAGAATGACCTCATATAGTGCTCTTCGGAGCAGTGCGGTTGTCTTAGTCTATTACTAAAAGTGCTCCTCTGTTCAGCCAAGGTGGCGTGCAGAGGATGAGAAACATTGTCCAGAATTGCCAGGATTTTCTGTTGGGTCCTTTGTTCCACCACAGCCTCCAGTGGTGGCCAATTTCCCTCAGGATCAATAGAGTATGTCTGTGTTCAGTTTGAAACCTGTAACAGAGCCAGCCTTTCTAATCAGTTTATTAAGCCTATTGGCATCACCCATGTTGATGCCATTGACCCAGCTCACTGCCACATAGAAGATTGTACCGGCAACAACAGACTGGTAGATCATGTGAAGGAGATGCCTGCATACTGCAAAGGACCTCAGTCTCCTCAGGAAGTAGAGGTGAATCTCGTCTTCTTGTTCATAGCCTCTGTGTTGGTGCTCCACTCAAGTCTGTCATCCAGGTGCATCCCCAGGTACTTGCAGGTCCTCACCATAAATAGTAACAGGGAGCAGTGCAGGTATAGTCTTCCTAAAGTCCATCACCATCTCCTTTGTCTTACTGATGTTGCTGAAGATGATTCAGCTTGCACCATTTGACAAAGTCCTCCACGAGGGCCCTGTATTCATCCTCCCACTCAGTGACAGTGTAAAATTGTCCTGCAGTTAGGCTACGGTTAAATCAGGGGATGGCACAGCTTAAAGGGCTGGAAGGGCCTATTTCAATAAATAATTAAACAAATAAATAAACACTCTGGCTTCTGCTCTCTCCTTTTCTCATCCCGATGAAGGGTCTTGGCCAAAATATACTTATTACCAAAGTTGTAAACTCAGTAGCTCCATCATGGGCACTGGCCTCTCAGCATCCTGTGCACATTCGAAAGCCGATGCCTCATAAAGGTGGCATCTGTCATTAAGGACCCCATCACCCAGGACAGGCCCTCTTCTCAATATTACCATCAGGGAGGAGGTACAGGAGGTGAAGACACACACTCAACGATCCAGGAACAGCTCCCCCACTCCCCCCGGCCATCAGATTTCTTTTTTTTTTTTTAAATAATTTTTTATTGCATTTTTAAATGATTACAAAGTATGAAAAAAACAATGTATATAACCCATACCCCCTCCCCTTAACCCCTCCCCCCTAACTGCCCCTTAGAAAAAAAAGAAAGAAAGAAAGAAAGAAAGAAAGAAAGAAAGAATGCCTGGTGGTTGGAAGATCTCCACATGCTCCATGGAGTTCGTAATAATTTTAATATGTATATTTATTTCTTCCCCCTAATAACCAATTGTTTCATCTTAAAAGCATCTATATATTTAATCCTATCTTTTGTAAATAAGGGCTCCAAATTTTCAAAAATGTTTCATATTTATCTCTTAAATTATAAGTAATTTTTTCTAATGGAATACAACCATAGATTTCTTTCTTCCAAGAATCAGATTTCTGAATGGACAATGAACCCATCAGCACTACCTCACCATTTTGCACTACCATATACATTATACATACATATTGTAATCTATAGTTTTTTTATTATCATGTATTGCAACGTACAGCTGCCACAAAATAACAAGTTTCATGACAGATGCCCGTGATATCAAACCCAGTTCTGATACCATACACAACCTTTACATTTATCTACTTTCAGACAGCCACAAAACAAAGAGAGGCAATAGAATCCACGATAAACCCCACAGCACAAAGGTTTTCAGACACCTAATGTGCAAAAAAAGTAAACAAGTAACACACAGAACATGAACTGCAGAGCCTTTGAGAGTGAGTCCATGACCACAGAACCAGTCAGCACTGAAAACATCAACTGTTTACTTCCCTCCATAGACGCTGCCTGAGCTGCTGAGTTCCTCCGCCTGTTGTTTGGGATACACGCATGTTTTAAGAAAGGGGATCACAGGATCTGGCAGAATTGTAAGATGTGTTTTTGACATGTTGCTTCTGTCACTTGGGATAGACTGTTGCAAAGAAATTTCCCATTGTTGAAATGGGTTATGCTAAGAAAACATTCTGAGTTCTGAAGAGAAATCATAGATGTGAGATGTTAATTCAGGAACGCAAGGGATTCTGCAGGTGCCGTAGATCCAGAGCTACAGACATACAAAATGCTGCAGGAACTCAGCAGGTCAGGCAGCATCTACGAAGGGGTGTAATCAGTCAACGTTTCGGCCGACAGGGAAGGAGTACAAGCTGGCAGGTGACAGGAAGGTGGGTGGGTGAGTGGGAGAGGGGAGATTAAGTGAGAAGCTGGGAGTTGATATGTGGAAGAGGTAAAGGGCTGGAGGAGGAATCTGATTGGACAGGAGAGTGGATCATGGGAGAGAGGGGGGAGGAGGGGTACAAGAGGGAGGGGATGGGCAGGTGAGGACAAGAGAAGGCAAACAGGGAAGCCACAATGGGGAATGGAAAAAGAGAGGAGAGTGGGGAGAAATTACTGGCAGTATGAGAAATTGATGTTCATGCTGTCAGGTTGGAAGCTAGCCAGATGGAATGAGGTGTTGCTCCTTCAACGACTTCCTTCACGTTTCTAGCTCATATGGGTTAGGGCTAGTACTTTGTGGGCATACTATATTGGCACCAGAAACACAATGACACAACTGAGCTGCCCCCAGCACATCCTCAGACTGTGCTGATCGTTGACACAAACAACACATTTCATTGTATGTTTCAGTGTTTTGATCTGCATTTTACCAAGCTAATCTTTTAAGCTTATCTATAAACATTTGAATTATTCAAAGTTGGAAAATTCAGTAGTGAATCTGGAAGGTTGTAACATGTCCTAGTGGAAGATGAGGAACTCTTCCTTGGGATCACAGTGGGCCTTGTTCTAATAGCGGGATTTAAGGGACTATAGTGGAAGATTAAAACTCAGGGTGTCACTTCAACTGATATCACCTCCACCCTACTGTCAGCTTGGTTAGGCCTCAAACCATCATGGAGAGAGATGAAGGGTCAAGGACTGGACATCATATGAAATGGTTCGGACCAAGAGGTCATCAGAAGTTGTAGAGACATACAGCATGAAAACAAGCTTTTCAGCCAGTCACGAGAGGCCATCTCAAAATGACATGACCATTCACAACAACAACACTTGAAAAAGTACAAAGGTTTCAATTTTTAACAGGAATAGACACACAAGTTTAAAAAAGCCAGAAAGATTCAAATATCAGGATTTAGTTCTGAAGGGTCAGAATTGAAAACCAATGAAGTTCCATACATTTAAGTTTCACCAGATGCAACACAGCTTGTTACTGCACTGGTCTACGCAAGACTACAAGAAATCACAGCTCAGTCTGTCATTCAACCCAGCCTCCCCTCCATTGGCCCTGCCTACACTTCTCTTGGGAAAACATAATGGAGGTTCACTCCAATTCTCTCTTCTCTTCTCTCCTGTCTGGCAGAAAATACATATGCTTGAGGTCTAGAACCACCAGGCCCAAGAACAGCTTCTATCCCACTGTTATCAGACTCTTGAATGGCCCTCATATGATAAAAGATGAACTTGCGATCTCTCAGTCTACATCTTCGTGTCCCTTGCACTTTCTCTGTCACCGTAACACTACATTCTGCTTTTCCCTGTGGGCGTTCTCTCTTTTCTTCCCTCCCATCGGGCAGAAGGTACAAATCCTGAAAGCACGTACCACCAGGATCAAGGACACCTTCTATCCCACTGTTGTAAGACTATTGAATGGTCGACAAGTACGACAAGATGGATTTTTGACCTCACAGTCTACCTCGCCATGATCTTGCACATTGTCTACCTGCACTGCACTCTCTCTGTAACTAACACTTTATTCTGCATTCTGTTATTGTTTTACCTTGTTCTACCTCAGTGCACTGTGTAATGATTTGATCTGTGTAAACAGCATGGAAGGTAAGCTTTACACTGTACACGTAACAATAATAAAACAATTCCAATGACCTTCACACTTTCCCACAGATACATTCCCACAATACTCCACATCCTGCTTTTACAGTTTTCTACCTCATTGCATTTATGAATAGAATCATCTATCTGGTTCACCTACAGTCTGAAGTTTTTCACTACATCTTGGGACATATGACATTAATAACCCAATTCCAATATCAATAGTATAATAAAGGGGACTCTTAACATCATAATCTACCTGGTTATGATCTTTATTTAATTGAGACACAGCACAGAATGGGCCCTTCCAGTCCTGCCACCCAGCAATCCCCTGATTTAATCCTAGCTGAATCACAAGACAATTTACACTGACCAATTACTCTACTAACCACCATGCTACTTTTTTTTTAAGGATTATATGGATCAGCACAACATGGAGGGCTGAAGGGTCTGTACTGTGCTGTAATGTTCAATGGTTCTACGGACCATAAGATATAGGAGCAGAATTAGGCCATTTGCCCCATCAAGTCCGCTCCACCATTTTATCATGGCTGATCCAATTTTCCGCTCAGCCCCAATCTCCTGCCTTCTCCCCACAACCCTTCATGCTCTGACCAATCAAGAATCTAGCAACCTCGGTCTTAAATATAGAAGATAAAATATGGAAATCTACAGCACATTACAGGCCCTTCGGCCCACAATGTTGTGCCGACCATGTAACCTACTCTAGAGATGGCCTAGAATTTCCCTACTTCGTAGACTTCTATTTTTCTAAGCTCCATGTACCTATTCAAGAGTCTCTTAAAAGACCGTATTGTATCCGCCTCTACCACCGTCACTGGCAATGCATTCCATGCACCCACCACTCGCTGTGTGAAAAACTTGCCATTGACATACCCTTTGTACCTACTTCCAAGCACTTTAAAACTATGCCCCCTCGTGTTAGCCACTTCATCCCTGGGAAAATGGCCTCTGGCTATCCAGATGATCAATGCCTCAACACAGACCCACAACCAATAAAGACTTGGCCTCCACAGCTGCCCATGGCAAAGAATTCCAGTAAGTCTTTGGACTGCAGGAGGAAACAGAGCGCCTGGAAGAAACCCACATGGTCACGTGGAGAATAAACTCCTTACAGGAAGCAGCGGGAACTGAACCTGGGTCACTGGTACTGTAAAGCCAGTGCTAACCACCATGCTACCATGCTGCCCTCATTGTCTTGTACCCCACTGTGTGCCTGCACTGCAATTTCTCTGTAACTGTTACTCTTTAATCTGCTTTTGCCTTACCTTGCTCTACCTCAATACACTGTGTAACGATTTGATTCGTATGAACAACATGCAAGATCGTCACTGTATCTCAGTACACGTGACAACAAGAAACCTGTATCAATTAGTCTGCAAAACCAATATAGAAGCTTCCACTGCAGATAACATTTTTCCAACAGGTCATCCTGTGAAACCCTAAAACCACATAACCTCCTCCCCTGTTTTATTTCGGCAGTGGTAGAACAGTAAGGAGGTGGCAAGTTCCAGGCATTCTGACTGGTTGCATCACTGTCTGGTATGCAGGCACTACTGCACGCTTGGAAAAAGCGGCAGAGAACCCAGCCAGCTCCAACGCGAGCGCACCCCTCCCCACCATCGAGTACATCTACGATAGGTGATGCCTCAAGACAGTGGCATCCATTATGAAGAACCTCACCATCCAGGCCACGTTCTCTTATTATTGTCATCAAGGAAGAGATACAGGAGCCTGTAGGCCAGGGGCTCCCAACCTTTCAAATGCTATGGAGCCTGACCATTAACCAAGAGGTCCATAGACCTCAGTGTAGACATTCACTCAATGTTTTAGGAACAGCGTTGTCCCCTCTGCATTGGATTTCTATTTCTTCCTTTTGTACTATCCACCATATTAAGGACCATCACTATCCAGGACATGCCCTCTTCTCATTACTACCATCAAAGACAAGGTACAAGAGTTTGAAGACACACACCTTCCCATCTGCCATCAGATTTCTAAACAGTCCATGAACCCATGAACACTACCTCACAATTTTGCTCTCTCTTTGCACTCTTTTGTTATATTCTATATATTCTTATTGTAATACATTGAGCACAACTTGTGCTGCCGCAAAACGACGAGTGTCATGACATGCTGCACATCAGTGATAGTAAACCGAATACCAACTGGGATGATAGACTCACCATCACTCGATTTCACACTCGCGCCCACCAGCTCAGACACTGACACTGTGTGGAACTTAGAGGTCAGCATTGAGGCTGCGTCTGCATACGACGAGACACTGGGCATAGGGGGAGGGCAGCCCCAGTGCTAGCTCACCACAGGGTGAGGCCGCACATGACTTCTCCTCAGAGGACTCAGACGAGGACCACGATGCGCCAAGCTACAGATGGGTGCACGCACCGAGAAGCCCACTGCTAGGGCGCTCTGCCAGAAGCCTGGTAGCGAGAGGGGTCGATGGAACTTTCCGGGCTCAGTGTTTTTGTTTTTAGCCGCTGCACACGGCGTGGAGGAGTTTCAAAGGCAGAACCTACTTGAGCATATTAACTTGATGGAGGCGTACTCGCGGCCACAGTCCTTCCTGTAGTGACAACGCAGCCAGTTGAGCAGACACAAGCCTTTCCCACATTGTCGCTCGTCCTTCTTGCAGGGCAGTGTGCTGTGTTCATCTGATCAAACCAAAGGAAGTGGGCGTCAGTTACAGACTAAAGCACAAAGCTCTTCATCAACACACCGCCTGGCAGACGTGGGCATCTTCATTTACCCCCTTAACATAGAAACCCATTGGCATCAACCCCTTCCCATTTACCCCTTTGCAACAAAACTCATTAAATTCACCCCATTCTATTTATCCCTTTTACATAGATTCCCAATGAGATCAAAACCTTTCCATTAACCCCTACTTGCATTGAACCCCAATTTGAAGTAACAAGCAAGTTTATTGTCAAAGTACACAAAAGTCACCATATACAACCCTGAGATTTGTTTTAATAAATACAAGAAACATAATAGAATCAATGAAAGACCACACCCAACAGGACGGACAAACAACCAGTGTGCAAAAGACAATGTCCAAATACAAAAGAGGGAAAATAATAAGGAATAAATAAGCAAAAAATATTGACAACATGAGATGAAGAATCCTTGAAAACAAGTCCATGGGTTGTGAGAACAGTTCAGTAATGGGGGAGTGAAGTTATCCCCTCTGGCTCAAGAGCCCGATGGCTCCCCTTTGAGATGCCCCATTTCAACCCCACCTACCTTGGGTTCCCTACTGTGACTAGTTGGGTGCTTCAGGTAGGAGTGTGAGGACCTCAGTTATTCACTACTTATGGTAAATTAATTTTGATATAAATATATATTTTCACAATTAGCAAGGTTGCTGATTATTCTAAATTAAAGGGTATTTTTGAAGTGAAGCACAATAGTGCAGTGATTAGTTCAAAACTTTGCAATACCAGCGACCCAGGTTCAATTCCCAATGCTGCCTATAAGGAGTTTGTACATTCGCCTTGTGACTGTGGGTTCTCCAGTTTCTTCCCTCAATCCAAAGATGAGGTAGGTAGGTAGGTAGGTTAACTGGTCATTGTAAACTGTCCTGTGCTGGGCGGTGTGGCTCAAAGGACTGAAGAGGTCTATTCTGCGTTATATCTCAATAAATGAAAAGAATATTACAATGAATTACAAAGAGATCTTGATCAGTTAGGGAGATAGGCTGAGGAATGGAAAATAAATTTTAACTTAGCCAAGTGTGAGGTGATGCGCTTTGGATATTCAAACCAGGGTAGCATCTATACAGGGCACTAATGAGAGCTGTGGAACAGAAACCTGGATATTCAAGTGCACAGTTCACCAAAAGTGGCCAAGTTGAAGGTGGTGACGAAAGACATGGAGCCTAGAAGTAGGGACATTACTGTTGTATCAGTTGCTGGTGAGGCCATACCTGGACTATTGTTACAATTTTGACCACCCTGTTATAGGAAAGGGAAGTTGGAGAGGGCGCAGATGTTGCCTGGATTAGAGAGCCCAAGTTACAGGGAGAGGTTGGCCACGTTGGAGCACAGCAAAATGAGAAGTGACCTTAAAGAAGTTTATAACATCATGAGGGGTATGTAGACGGTCATAGTCTTTTCCCCAGGGGTGGGAGTCCAAAACTAGAGGGTAGAAATACAAGTTAAGAGGGGAGAGATTTAAAAGAGAGCCAAGAGGTAACTTTACACAGAGGGCAGCAAGTACCTGGAATGAGCTGTCAGAGGAAGGGTCCAGGTGAGTACAATTGCAACATTTAAGAATCATTTAAATATGTACATGGATGGAAAGGGCTTGAAGGGTTTTGGCCAAACACAGGTAACAAGTAATTTTTTTTTAAATACCTTTTTAATTATTTCCATGAAAATTTTGCTAATTGGGGCAGCCGCTTAATTGGGCTGAAATTTACTGTGCCCCAATTAACTGGAATTCATTGCATTAGCCTCTTGAGCAGCATCACTCAAAACACAAATTATCAATCATACTGAATGCAATCAGGCCATTCAGCCCATTGTATAGTGCTGGCCTTAGCCAATTAGTCCCACCTCCTGGTCTTTCCCTTTGCCCTATCCCTTCCTTTCACCAACATTACTCCAAAATCCTTTCCAGCATTCCCGCTGGATCTCAAACACAGAAAATCGGCAGTCACTGGAAATTCGAAGCAACACACACAAGATGCTGGAGGAACTCAGCAGGCCAGGCAACAGCATCTACGGAAAAAGCATATATTGAGGTCTCGGCCTGAAACATTGACTGTTTACTCTTTTCTGTAGATGCTGCCGGGCCTGCTTCCAGCACCCTTTCGTGATCTGGGTGACCGTGACAGGTGTCTAGGAGGGGAGGAAGATGGGGTGAGGTGTTGCTGCTGGCAGGAGATTTGTGTGGAGCACGGACACCAACACAGGCTAGACGTGCTGAGTGACCTGGTCCTGCCCTCCAGCTGTTGGATTAAAGCACAGAATTGTTATTTTACTTGTACTTTCTTGTAGTTTAACTTTCCTATGCCTGCTTGTATTTTTATACAGTCACCTATATACATGCAATTGTTCAGTAACTTTCTAGTAATTGTAGTCTAATTGATTCTGTATTTTTCTAGAAGCTTCTTGACTTTTCTGCAATGGTCTGGAATTCTGGAATGGTGTAATCTTTAACCTGAGTATGAGATGATCACAACTTCCTTATCGTTGTCTTCTTTCCTTGATTTACCTGAGACACAGAGTGGAATAGGCCCTTCTGGTCCTTTGAGCGTGCCGCCCAGTAAGTCCCGATTTAACCGCAGCTTAATCACAAGGCAATTTACAATGACCAATTAACCCACTAACCCATACATCTTTGGATTGTGGGAGGAAACCAGAGGCCCTGGAGAAAACCCACGCATTCCACAGGGGGAGGGATGTTCAGGCTCCTTACAGATACTGTTGGAGCTGAACTCTGAAGCCCTGAGCTGTCATAACATCATGCTAACCACCAGGCACCATGGTGCCCCGCTCTTCTTGTAGCACTTTCATTAAATGACTGCAGCCACCAAGTTTTATGCATTGTTCTGAACTTCTGAAGAACCTCTGGATCAATTTCACTAAATTCACCTTGAACCCTCTCGGCTCTTGCTTCTGACTCGGGGGATCGAAATATTGGCTGGAAAACCAGAATATATTTTAATGATAAATTTTAAATCTGCAACAGACATGATTCTGCATACTCAAGGTGATCCTGATGGGACAATTGTTTCATTGATCATTTTAAATGCAGAGTTTATAAATTATTATTGATTAAAAGGTACTTGGGGGGTAATAGGGATAAGGATTTATATCACTGATCAGCAATGATGTTGTGATAATGGTAGAAGACATCCTCAACTTTAATTTCAATTTTAAACAAATAGGTTTTTTTTAAATCCAGAAAAAAATAGGTCTAATGTGAATAAGCGGACATTTGAGGATCAGAACTAAAGGCTTGGCTCAGGGCTCAATCCCTGATGTATGTAATTTTTTTACCAACCAAAGCCTATCGAATATTGAAAGACCTAGATAGAGTGGATGTGGAGAGGATGTTTCCTGTAGTGGGGGAGTCTAGGACCAGAGGACACAGATAGAGTGGATGTGGAGAGGATGTTTCCTATAGTGGGGGAGTCTAGGACCAGAGGGCACAGATAGAGTGGATGTGGAGAGGATGTTTCCTGTAGTGGGGGAGTCTAGGACCAGAGGACACAGATAGAGTGGATGTGGAGAGGATGTTTCCTATAGTGGGGGAGTCTAGGACCAGAGGACACAGATAGAGTGGATGTGGAGAGGATGTTTCCTGTAGTGGGGGAGTCTAGGACCAGAGGACACAGATAGAGTGGATGTGGAGAGGATGCTTCCTATAGTGGGGGAGTCTAGGACCAGAGGGCACAGATAGAGTGGATGTGGAGAGGATGTTTCCTATAGTGGGGGAGTCTAGGACCAGAGGACACAGATAGAGTGGATGTGGAGAGGATGCTTCCTATAGTGGGGGAGTCTAGGACCAGAGGACACAGATAGAGTGTGTGTGGAGAGGATGTTTCCTATAGTGGGGGAGTCTAGGACCAGAGGACACAGATAGAGTGGATGTGGAGAGGATGTGTCATATAGTGGGGGGGGGGGGAGAGTCCAGGACCAGAGGGCACAGCCTCAGAATAGAGGAACATCCATGTCGAACAGAGATGAGGAGGAATTTCTTTAGCCAGAGTGTGGTGAATCTGTGGGATTGTGTTGTCACAGCTGGCTGTGCAGGCCAAGTCATTGGGGATATTTAAAGCAGAGATTGATAAGTTTTTAAATAACCAGAGCATTAAAAGTTTCGGGGAGAAGACAGGAAAATGGGGTTGAGAACGATAATAAATCAGCCATGATGGAATGGTGGAACAGACTCAATGGGACAAATGGCCTACACCTGCTCCTATGCTGACGGTTTTATAATTCAAAACTGATGCATCTGATGAGGGAGCTATTGACCTTTTGGTCAAAATCATTTCCATCAGTGGAACTTAAGCATCTCAGACGATACAGTGGGAAATTACATTTTCCAGCTCAATAGTCCTGCACCTCTGGATACAGATTTGCATAATTAAATATTAAAAGGTGCTGAGGTTGACAATATTTTGTGTGGTATTATCCAGTCTTCTGTTGCTTTCTGTTAACTTACAACAGTGGAAGAGCCAGAGCAGAGGTGTCAAATACCAAAAGACATAGCGTTAAAGTGACAGGGAAAAGTTTAAAGGAGATGGGTGAGTTTTTTTTTAAAAAACACAGAGAATGTGCTAGTAAATTAACGTAATATTGTCTCTTGCACTGAGGTACAGTCAGAGTCTTGCATAGCATCCATACGGATCACATCATCGAGGGGGTACAAACAGCAATAAGAGTGAAGAATAAAGTACAGTGCAGGCAGACAATAATGTGTAAGGTCAAAATGAAGTAGGTTGTGAGGTCAAGAGTCCATCTTATTTTACTATTGAATTGTCCAACTGACTTATAACAGCCGGTAGAAGCTGTCCATGAGCCTTGTGATCCATGCTTTTGGGTTGCCTAGAGTAATAGTGCAGGCAGATAACAGAGCAGTGCTCAAGAGGCATTTAAAAATCAGCCTCCCCTCCTTGAATTCTGTCTACAATAAAGCAGTAAAGCAACCTACATAATCAAAGACCCTGCCTACCTCAAACATTCTCTCTTCTCCTCTCTCGCATCAGGCAGAAGATACAAAAGCCTGAAGGCACATTTCACCAGACTCAAGGACAGCTTCTCTCTCACTGTTATCAGACTCTGTACAATAAGATAGACCCTTAACCACAATCTACCCCAATAGGACCTTACACTTTATCATTTACCTGCATTGAACTCTTTCAGCAGCATTTACTCTTTATTCTGCATTGTTATTGTTTTACCTTCCTCTGCATCTGTGCAGTGATCTGATCTGTACGAACAATCTGTGGTGAGCTTGTCGCTGTATCTTGGTACATGACAATAATAAACGAAATTCCAATACTCAGACACATATCAAACAGCGAGTGGTGGGACACAGATCATCTCAGGTCAGTACCATGGTCAGCTCAGACATGATGGACTGAAGGGCCTTTTCCAGTGCTGTACTGTTGCATGTTCAATGTTCCAATGGATAAAACAAAGTCAAATCATTTATGGGCTCTTAAACATGAGCAATCCTGCAGATGCTGGAAATCCAGAGTAGCACACACAAGATGTAGGAGGAACTCAGCAGGTGAGCCAGCATCAACGAAAATCAACAAACAATGGATGTTTCAAGCTGAGGGCTTTCATCAGGATCCCCTCCTCAGTGGCCTTCCTCCTTCCCGTTCTCCCATGGTCCACTCTCCACTCCGATGATTTCTCCTTCTTCTCCAGCCCTTTACCTTTCCCAGCCACCTGGCTTCACCCGTCACCTTCTAGTTATCCTCCTTCCCCTCCGCTACCTTCATATTCTGGCATCTTCTCCCTCCCTGTCCAGTCTCTCTCCATTGCTGCTGCTTTCCTTCAGCATGTTGTGTTTGTGGGCTCTTGCAATGCACACGTTGGCTGCCCCAACATCGCACTGAAGCGATGGCTTGTCTTTGGCAGAAAGGTTTATGGGAAAGTAAACACACTGCGAATGAACAACGCAGGGTCACGGTAGCCAGTGCCACCACAATGACCTGGGTTTGATCCTAACCTTGTCTGTCTACACACTCTCTGTGACGTCTGTAATCTATATCTTTCAATCGACACACTGAAATCATGGAGTCACTGACTCATACAGCACAGAAACAAGCCCTTTGACCCAACTTCGTGCCAACCAGGTTGCCCATCTGTGCCTGTGTTTGGCCCGGACCCCTTTAAATCATTTCCTATCCAGGTACTTGCACCTGCCTTTAGCAGCTCCGACCACATACTCAAAACTGTGTGGAAAGAGTTGCCCCTTGTTTCCCTTTTAAATCCCTCCCCTCTCTATGACCTCTTGTTCTGGACTGCCCTATGCTGGGGGAGAAAGAGATCTGTCTATTCACTTTATCTATGACCCCCTCATGATTTTATAAACCTTGATAATGTTGCCCCTCTCCTTCAGGAGAATAAATTCCCAGCCTCTCCTTATAAAGAGCATCACCCATCCTTGCATAACACACAGAGGGCTGGAGGAACTCGGCAGGTCAGGCAGCGTCTATGGAGAGGATAAACAGACGACATTTCAGGCAGAGACTCTTCATCAGGATTTCTTGATCCGATGGCTGAGATCTCTTAAAGCTTAGTGATGTCATCAGATGATGTCAGAGAGTTTTGCCTGATGCAATATTATTCCCAAATCTTGTCTAACGGAGCCACAGTCTCAAGTTCAAGTTCATTCTCATTCAGCCATATACATATACAGAGAAGCAAAGCAAAATTCCTCTGGGACCAAGGTGCAAAGCACTTCCACTACCGCATGGACAAGAGTGCTTGATCAATGCAGGCATGGTTTGAAATTGGAAATGGCTATAAATTTGCAGTTAACACCACAATGGATCAGAAAATATCAGGGCATCACAGTGGTCTCGTGGCTAGTAGAACGCTATTCAGCACCAGTGATTAGGGTTCAATTCCAGCCACTGTTTGTAAGGAGTTTGTAAATTCTCCCCATGACTGCCTGGGTTTCTTCCAGGTGCTCCAGTTTTCTCCCATATTTCAAAGGCGTAAAGGTTAGAGTCAGATGCTGCCTGATCTGCTGAGTTCCTGCAGCACTTTGTGTGTGTTGCTCTGAATTTCCAGCATCTTTTGTGTTTAGGTTTAGTCTCCTTCTTCGGTTGTCCATTGATTTTCGATGATGACTGAGGCCTGGGCAGGGTTGTATGGAAGACTGGCAGTTGCCCATGTTGCAAGTCTCCCCTCTCCACGCCACCAATGTTGTCCAAGGGAAGAGCATTAGTACCCATACAGCTTGGCACCGGTGTCGTCGCAGAGCAATGTGTGGTTAAGTGCCTTGCTCAAGGACACACATGCAGCCTCAGCCAAGGCTCGAACTAGCGACCTTCAGGTCACTGGACCTACACCTTAACCACTTGGCCACCTGCCAAAGTTTAGTAGGTTGTGGACGTACTATGCTGGTGTCAGAAGCATGAGGACGCTTACGGACTGCCCCCAAGCACATCCACAGACAGTATGAGCTGTTGATGCAGATGACACATTTCACTGTACATTTCAGTGTTCTTGTGACACATGAAATGAACCTTTTTCAGTAGGTTTTAAGATGGCAATGAGGCAGTGAGGTAGATCTGCTAATTGAGTGGTGTCGCAGCAACAACCTCACATTGAATATCAGCAAGACCAAAGAACTGATTGCGGGCTTCGGGAAAGGGGAAGTTGGGAGATCACACACCAGTTGTCAACAATTCAGGAACAGCTTCTTTTTCTTTTTTAAATGAAGGCAAAGCTCAGTAAGTTTACTTTTATTTACCTTGCTCAAAATGCAAAAGTGTACGTTTGCACACCTAGCATCTAGTGCATTTCTTATACCTAACAGCAATTGGAAGTTATCATTTCAGCTTGAAATCATACAGTCTGTGGCCACTTTATTGGGTAAAGTCCATGGACACTATTTTTCCTTATTTTGCCCTATTTATTTTTAAATTTATAGTTATTTTATGTCCTTGCACTGACCAGCTGCTGCAAAACAACAAATTTCATGTCATATAAGCCAATGATAGATGTCATATAAACATTGCAAAATACAGTGAAATATGCCATTGTGTCAAATACAATACAGTGCAAATCTCTTAGGCGCAGACATATAGCTAGAGTTCCTAAATGGCCAGGGAGCACAAGACTTTTGCACAGTACTGCAGTAACTTTATGTATTGCTCTGTACTGCTGCTGCAAAAGCGACAAATATTAATTCATGACATGTGAGTGATGATAAACCTGACTCTGATATGGGTCTCTATCGTGGATGGAGAGTGGGAGGGGGGCAGGGAGAGGGGAGAGAGCAGGAAGCACCAGAGAGACATTCTGTAATGATCAATAAACCATTTGTTTGGAATCAAATGACTTTACCTGGTGTCTCAGGGCTGGCGTTGTCTGCTCCCATGCCACCCCCACCCTTGGCACTCCTCCGCCACCTGTCCAACACCCCTCCCACGGCAACACACTCTTACTATTCCCATTATCCTTCGCTCCATTAGTTTTACAAATTCATTCTCCCCTCCACATTGACAAATACAGTACTAGCTAAACGTATGTGCCTAAGACTCTTGCACAGTACTGCTCAATCAGGGAAGATTGTGCGCATGTCACCACATTTCTGTTGCCAATGTGAACTCAGAAACCCTAACCATACACCTCAGGGATGTGGGATTTGAAGTTCCAGCATCTAGGAATGTTGGAGCACCAAGAGGAAGCCCACACTGTCACAGGGAGAAAGTACAAATTCTTTACAGACAACCCTGATTTTACAGCTGGCTACTTACTGTGCCACCAATAAGAAACCTGGTTCTGAGTAGTGACAAGCAGCTAAATGACCATCCCTCCTTCAAGCCCCTCTCCGGTCGCACAGTAGGAGGTGCCATTATCCGCCAGCTCGGACATGGTGGCTGGAATGTCGGGTGTGTGCTTTGGACACTTATTGTAACAGTGAGAGAAACTGCTCAAATGACAGGGCAACTTCCTACTGTCTCATTCTGATCACAACACTGGCATTCCTAGATGCTGGAGCTTCAAATCCCAACTGGAAGGTGGATGGGAGGGTGCAATACAATCCAGTACAATGTGGCAACTGATGGTTTTCCTGGATTACTGTGCAATCACCTGATACTGGTTGATTTTCCACAGTGCAGCCGAGACACACAATTGTGGCTCAGTCACAGAAATCTGCAGCACATTACAGGCCCTTCAGCCCACAATGTTGTGCTGACCGTGTAACCTACTCTAGAGACTGCCTAGAATTTCCCTAGGGCATAGTCCTCTATTTTTCTAAGCTCCATGTACCTATCTAAGAGGCTCTTAAAAGACTCTCTGCAAGAAGTTCTACAGGAACCAAGCTGGTAGGGTGGAGCTGCCTGGGCAAACATCGAAGTGAATATTTAAACGGCTTCAACGGCTTCATTCTTCAACGGCTTAGCTACATGGCCTAGAACGATGAGTACTCACTCCACATGAAGGGTCTCAGGCTGAAAAGTCAACTGTTTATCCCTCTTCATAGTTCCTCCAGCGTTCTGAGTGTGGGACTCTGGATTTGCAGCATCTGCAGAATCTCATGTCTACTCAAGGAAAGAACTATGTGCTGGCTAAATCTTTTTTTAATAGGGCAGCATGGTAATGTAGCAATTAGCACCGGTGAATGAAAGACGGGGTTCAATTCCTGCTGTTGTCTGGAAGGAGTTTGTACGGTCTCCCCGCAAAGCAAGGGTTTCCTCCCACATTCCGAAAGATGTACAGGTCAGTAAGTTGTGGGCACAATAGACAATAGACAATAGGTGCAGAAGTAGACCATTCGGCCCCTCGAGTCTGCACCGCCATTCTGAGATCATGGCTGATCATTCACTATCAATACCCAGTCCCTGCCTTGTCCCCATATCCCTTGATTCCCCTATCCATCAGATATCTATCTAGCTCCTTCTTGAAAGCATCCAGAGAATTGGCCTCCACCGTCTTCCGAGGCAGTGCATTCCACACCTCCACAACTCTCTGGGAGAAGAAGCTCTTCCTCAACTCTGTTTTAAATAACTGACCTCTTATTCTCAATCCATGCCCTCTGGTACTGGACTCTCCCAACATCTGGAACATATTTCCTGCCTCAATCCTATCAAATCCTTTAATTATCTTAAACGTTTCAATCAGATCCCCTCTCAATCTCCTCAATTCCAGTGGAAGCATTGCGCCACTTGCAGGCTGCCCCAGGCACAACCTTGGTTTGTGTTGGTTGTTAATGTAAACGTCACACTTCACTGTCTGCTTTGAAGTGCGTGTGACAAACAAAGCTAATCTCACCTTTATATCAGGCTCCATAAGGATGTCCTACCCAGAGTGTTGGGGGGGGGGGGAGAAGGGAGGCTGGGGATTTACTCCCACTACCTATTAAATCTTCCCAATGGTGCATCTTGAATAGCTTCTGACAACCAAGTCCAGCTCCTGGCCTTCACGTGTGACTGAGTTACTAAGCCCAGTGAACTGTTTCTACCAACAGGAAAAGGGGCAAAAGCAGGCCACTGGTGCCTTAAAACCAGTTGCTCTGGGCAGATGGAGCTCTGCAGCTGTGGTTGGCAACTCATCCAGGAGAAGGAAAACTCTGATCTCAAACCTCTGTTACCTTGGGGCTATACCCACTCATGGGTAAGGCTCTGGGGTAAACCCCCAGGAAAAATCCAGAGCTGGGGTCCCTAAAGGCAGTCCTACGAAGACTCCAACGCTGACCGGCAACTCCTAGTGCCAAACTGCATCAGTCTCTGCAGTTCCTTTGGATCCGTCTGCAGCGTGGAGTGGGGGAGCCTGCTGAATGGGCAACAGTTTGCTCTCCATATCGCACTGTCATGGATTTTATATCTGCTTTATGACAGCTAGAACGCAATATCCGTAGCTGGAAAGCTGCAGCTATATGCATAGAAGCTCGAGGAACTCAATAGGTCAGCCAGCATCTGCAGAAGGTGAGGGACAGTCAATGGTTCACATGGGGACTCGTCATCAGGACTGAAAGAGAAGGGAGGTAGTCATATGAAAAGGTGGGAGGAGGGCATGGAACAAGAGATGGCTGCTGATAGGTGGATCCAGTCAAGAGGGATATGATAGGTGGGTGAAGGGAACGAGAGGGAGAAGCTGAGGTGGCGATAGGTGGTAGTGACAAAAGACTGAAGAAGATGGAAACTGATAGGACAGGACAATGGCCCATGGAATTGGGGGGGGGGGGGAGAAACATGAGGGAGGAATGTGCAGACATACAGATGAAGAGGGCAGGGGAGGAGAGAAAGAGAAGGGATGGTGGGGCAATTGAGATAAGGGAAAATGAGAGAGAGAGGGGAGAGGTTACAGCAAGTTAGAGAAATGGTTGTTGCTGACATCAAGTTGGAGGCTACGGAGGCAGAATATGAGATGATGTCCCCCTCATCTGTGTCTGGCCTCACTGGCACTGGAGGGGGCTGTGGACAGGTATGTCAGTGTAGGAATGGGATGCAGAATTAACGTGGTTATTGACTGGGAGATCCTAACTGGACTGGCAGATGGAGCAAAGCTTGATAAAGCAGTCTCCTAGTCTCTGTTGGCTCTCTCCAATACAGTGGAGACTGCACCAGGAGCACTGAACAGTTACTGACACATCATCTCACCCTTTCTGTATTGAGTGTACTTTGACAAAGAGCTGCAGAAAGTTGGGTTCATGTTAATATTTGCCAGAATACATATTAATAGCATTTAGTTATAATACAACTGTTCAAAAAAATCCATGATTTTTATCAAATGAGTGATCATTTCTACGTACTCGTGATGTATAGTTTATATATGAGATCTGACATGTGGGACTGGCACTTCAGCTGAATGTACCCTGGACTACAGCACAGGCCCTTCAGCCCACAACTTTCTGCTGACCGGTTAATCTACTCCAAGATCATTTTAACCCTTCCCACCCCGTAGCCCTCCATTCTTCTTTCTTCCATGTGCCTATCTAAGAGTCTTTTAAATATCCCTAATGAATCTCAGTATTATTTAGTACAATTTGTTTCCTTTGGCACATCTATAGTTTGTCAGGCTTTATGTAAGAGTTTTAAAATAAATTTTATTGCATTTCTTTATTTTTCTGCAAATGCCTGCAAGAAAATGAATCTCAAGGTAGTGTATGGTAACACTGGTACTTCGATGTTGGATCTGCATCTACCAGCACCCTGGACAGTGCATTGTTCACACCCACCCCCACCACTGTGTAAAAAGCACCTACCTCTGACCCCATATGTTCCTCCAATCACTTTCAATTTATGTCCCTTCGTATTAGCCATTGCATTCCTAGGGAGACGTCTCTGACTGTCCACTCGATCTCTGCCTCTTATCATCTGCTACACTTCTATCAAGTCAGCTCTCATCCTCATTCACTCCACAGAGGAAATCTCTGGCCCACTCAACCTTTCCTCATGAGACATGCTCTCTAATCCAAGCAGCATCCTCTGAATCCTCTCTAAAGCTCCACATCCTTCCTCTAAATGGGGGACCAGAACTGAAACAAGCTAAATACTTTGTTAACTACTCCGTTTCTGGCAAATGATCATCACACGCATTAGCCTGCAACTGCCCTTTGGACTTGGAGGCAATCTGATGTGGTACAGTGGCAGGCCCGCCAGCCAGACCGTGCTGGACCCCAGGTTCGATCGATTTAAGCACCGGGCTGAATCGGAAAGGTCGGACACAAGCCGAATCGAGGTGGTGGGGTCCAGGCCCCAGACTGTATCGAAGAACTGAACCCGACATTTCGGCGATTGTTTGTGTGCCGGGCTGCACTAGAAAAGTCAGGTGTCGGGGCCGGAGGTGAGGGTCGGCCCAGTTCAGCTCACTACTCCGTGCTGAACACGTGGGCTTCAGCTCAGAACGCTATTTGCTTGAGTTTATTGTTTGCATGATTGTTTTTTCTTACTCTCTGCACATCAGGTCTTTGTTTTTGTTGGGTTTCTTTGTTCTGTGGCTGCCTTGGATCTCAAGGATGTATAATGTATACATACTTAGATAATTAATGTATTTGAACCCTTTGGAATCCCTGTATTAGAATAAATATCCAACATCAAGCCATGGTAACTTTGAATTAGTGGGAGTGATTCACAAAGGTATCAACTGCTGGTGGATTTCTCTGTATGTCTTGGTCAGGGCCACCCATGGATGTTGCATCTCCACTGTCTATGTGATACCCAAGCCAGGGCAGTACAATGCGGAGAGCAAGCTGTTGCCCATGTAGCAGGCTCCCTTTTCCATGCATCTGATGAATCCAACAGAGCGGCAGAAACCGATACAGCTTGGCACCAGAGGCATCACAGGAGATGCCAGTCGGTGCTGAACCTAATGTAGGACTGCCTTAGGGAGTCCGGGCCCGGATTCTTCCTTTAGGATTTACTCCCAAAGCCTTCCCCATGAGCGAGTAGAGCTCAAGGCAGCGGAGGTTTGAGATCAGAGTTTTCCTTCTCCCCGATGAGCTGCCAACCACGGCCAATGAGCCCCATCTGTCTAATGCAACAGTAACCCACCTTTGCCTATTTTATCATTAAAATGGTTCTGCTGGGCTTAGTAACTAAGCCCTACATGGAGGCCAGGCGTTGGACTTGGCTATTTGAGATTTACTTAAAAGGTAGTGGGAGCTTATCCCCATTACCACCCCTGGCTATAACAACCTTAGGATACCTCTGTATCACTATGCTTCAAATAAAGCAGGAGAGATGCTTGTTAAAAGAAGCCTTGAGGTAGTAACTGGTCCAAGGTTACTGCAGATGAATCATCAATTAGCTGACTCTTTGCTCAAATACCACACTGGTTTTAATCCGGTCAGCTGTAATGCGTCACCAAGCTCACACTCATTTGGGCTGGGAACAACCAGGTTTAAACAGGCAAGTGATTGAAGCAAAGGACAAGGTTTCAAGGAAGAGAACAGCGACTTCCAACTGGTGAGAAACTGGAGAGCAACATTGAGATATGGCAATGGGACCTCAGCGAGGTAATCTGTATCTCAAATCTTCCCACTTTTACTTCCTACTGGATATCATTCCAGCAACATCTGATCTGTCATGTCCATCGTTGCTGTGCAAGTTAATAGGATGGTTTAAAAGGTGCTTAATATGTTGGCCTTCATTAGTCAAGGCATTGAGTACAATATCTGCAAGGTAATGTTGTAGTTCTATAAGACTGTGGTTAGACCTCACTACGCTCAGCTCAGGTATACTGAGTTTCCTCATTATAGGAATGATGTGGAACCCCTGGAGAGGGTGCAGAGGAGATTTATCACCTATTGCAGCTAATTTTTTTCTGAGCAGAGATGATGACCTTACCTTTTCCCCATGTTGGGTTCCATCTGTTAGGTTTCTGCACGTTCACCTAGTAAAGAGCAAGGAGGGAGGACTTTCCCCACTTACAGGAGCTCAGGAATAGTTTCCCATGAAAAATGACAGTGCACATTACTGCAGGGAGAACAGGGGTGAATTTCAACCTGATGGCACAAGTTCTGTCTAGGTAGACTCCAACCTGATGCCATGAACATCAATTTCTCCAACTTCGGATAATTTTATTTCCTCGTCCCCCTTCCCTCTTCTTCAGTTTCTCAATCTGGCACCACTCTTACTTCTTCTCCTCACCTGCCCATCACCTCCTCCTTTTCCTTCTCCATGGTCCACTCTCCTCTCCGATAAGATTCCTTCTCCAGCCACGTTACACTTCCCACCTATCACCTCCCAGCTTCTTATTTCATCCTGCTTCCCCATCCACCTGGCTTCACCAATCTCATTCCACCTTGTCCTCCTTCCTCTTTTCCACCTTCTTATTCTGGCATCTTTCCCCTTCCTCTCCAGTCCTGATGAAGGGTCTCGGCCTAAAATGTTGACTGTTTATTCATGTCTATAGATGCTGCCTGACCTGCTGAGTTGCCCCAGCATTTTTCGTGTATTGCCTGGTTTTCCAGTATCTGTAAGATCTCTTGTACTTGTGAATTTCTTCAGCCAGAGAGAGAGTGGCGAGTCTGTGGAATTCGTTACCACAGACGGCTGTGGAGGCAAAGTCATTGTGTACACTTAGGCAGAGGTTATTAGGTTCTTAATTGACAAGGGTCTTGAGAGATAAGGGGAGAAGATTGGATTAAAGAGCTGGAAAAACATGACTGAATGGTGGAATAGACTTGATGGGCTGAATGGCCTTAATCATCTCCTATATCCGATGAACCCCATCTCTAACCCAGCAACAAGTGAAACACTTTCCATTGTTCAGCAGTACTGAGTGAATATGCACTTTGGTATCAACTTGTATTCCAAGTTCAAGTTCTTTGTTCAACCATACACATCTATACAGCCAAATGAAACAATGTTCCTTGGACCAAGGTGCACAACACAGTGCATATAACTCACATAAAACACAAAGTACTATTGCCACAAATAAACTAATAAGGTGCATCCAAGTTAACAAGTGAACAGTATAACCCTACCGGTGAGACCCATGTAGTGGCAGGGAATGCAACAGTCTTACGGCCGAGGGATGAAGCTGTTGCCCCTCCTAACAGTTCTCTTTCTACTGTTATAGTACCTCCTGCCCGATGGGAGGGGACACCTACACATTCAGTTCCACAGAGGTCATTCTAACACTAGTAGGCACAGTCTCAGTCTGTGCAGGGACTCCGAGATAAATATCTACAACCCCCCCCCCCCCCCCCCCCACCCAACAGTAGCATTACTCAGATCAGAGTCACTCACAGAAGTTGGACTGATTTCCTCCTGGGCCGGTCCGAACAGAACTCCCGAGGATGAGAGGAAGGCAGAACAGACTGGCTAGAAAATTGAAAAAGAAGCAAGAATGACGACCCGTGCAAAGGGAAAGGTCTCATAGCAAAGCGAAGTGCTGCCGACAGTGGAAATCCCAGGGCAGCAAGAGGAGGCATCACTCAGCAGAGAAGGCAGCACGTTGAGTTTGGCACACAAAATTCCGGAGGAACTCAGCATGTTTTGGGCTGAGACTCTTCATCAGGACAAGAAAGGAAGAGGGAGGAAGCCAGAAAAAGAAAATGGGGGAAGCAGGAGTAGAAGCTAGCAGGTGATAGGTGAGACCAGGTGAGGGGGAAGGTGGGTGGGTGGGGGAGAGGGGGGATGAAGTGAGACACTGGGAGGTGATAGGTGAGACCAGGTGAGGGGGAAGGTGGGTGGGTGGAGGAGAGGGGGGATGAAGTGAGACACTGGGAGGTTATAGGTGAGAACAGGTGAGGGGGAAGGTGGGTGGGTGGAGGAGAGGGGGGATGAAGTGAGACACTGGGAGGTTATAGGTGAGACCAGGTGAGGGGTAAGGTGGGTGGGTGGGGGAGAGGGGGGATGAAGTGAGACACTGGGAGGTGATAGGTGAGACCAGGTGAGGGGGAAGGTGGGTGGGTGGAGGACAGAGATGAGGTAAGGCACTGGGTAAAGGGCTGAAAAAGGAATCTGATAGGAGAGGACACTGAGCCTTAGGAGAAAAGAAAGGAGGAGGGGCACCAGAGCGAGGAGCTGGGCAGGTGAGGAGAGGAGAAGGGGTGAGAGAGGAACCAGAATAGGGAAAAAGAGAAGATGTGAGGTGAGCAGAGGAGAGTGATTACTAGCAGTTAAAGAAATCAATGTCCTTGCCATCAGGTTGGGGGCTACCCAGACAGAATATGAGGTATTGCTGCTCCTCTAACCCATGTTTGATTTCATTGTGGCAATAGAGAAGGCTTATATCTCTATGGGAATGGGAAGCCAAATTGAAATGGGTGGCCATCAGGAGATCCTACTGCTGCTCCTCCAGCATTCTGTGTGTGTTGGAAATCATAAACAACATGTGTCGTTGACAGAGTTGAGGGTGGGAAATTGTTGACAAGTTTGATGTGGAAGTGCACCAGGGCTCTCAACCAGGAGTCCATGGACCCCCTCGGTTAATAGTCAGAGTCCATGGCATGAAAAGGGTTGGGAGCCCTTGTGTAAATCGTTAGGATGATGTATTGGTAAATGGTCAACTATTAACATCCAGGGCAAAACTCTTCAATGTAAACATGAAGAAGGCATGGCAACAGCTCTACTTCATTAGGAGTTTGAGGAGATTTATTATGTCAACAAGACTCCCTTACAAGTTCCTGTAGATGGGCAGCATCCTGGTGGTTGTATCACAGCCTGGGATGGAGGCTCCAATGCCAGCAATTACAAGAGGTTGTAGACTCCGCCAACTCCATCATGGGCACTAGCTCCCCAATAGAGGTTACAGAGGTTTGTACAACACTCCCCACCTTTGAGGACATCTTCAAGAGGCAGTGCCTCAAAAAAAAGCTTTATCTGTCACTGAGGACCCTAACCATCCAGGATTTGCTCTCTTCTCAAAGCTACCATCAGGGAGGAGGTGCAGGAGCCTGAAACCCCACACTCAATGATTCAGAAACAGCTTCTTCCCCTCTGCCAGATTTCTGAACCATCACTGTTTCATGATTCCATTATTCTGCACTATCTAGTTATTTATAGAATTTTTATCTCGCTGCTTTGCACTGCTGCTGCAAAACCACAAATTTCACATTGTGTAACTCCGTGATAATAAATCTGGTTCTGAAAGACTTGGGCTTTGGTGCTTCCTGTATAAGCTCATTCAAGTTCCATCCCCACAGAACACATGAAAGCACAGACTTCACCTTTAAACTCCCGCATCCCACTATGCGTTGGCAGAAAGAGTTTGGCAGTAATTGCAGGAGCAATGCAACTTGTGTGCGACTTTTCTCATGACGAGAGACATTATGTAATCCCATTCATATAATTAAGGCTTGGAAGGGCTCCTACTGTAATTGGTAGGCATTTATTAAACTCGTAACAAAAGACCCAAGTCTCAAGCTCCCTCAGACTACTCCACAGCCCATGAAGTACTTTGTGATCCTGATGTATTGTTATGACATGAAATTCTTGGTAAGCCAGAGATGTTCAGCAAGATCCCCACACCCTAATGCCAAGTGGGGATACATGTTGACCAGGCCAAAGGAAAGTCCACCCTCTCCCAGGGACCTGGTACCACAAGGTGCTCTGTATTTATCCAAGTCATCAAGAGCATGGAAGTACAGCACAGTACACACTCAGTCCACAATGCTGTATGGACCTTCTATGTACACTAAGATCAATCTAATCATTCCCACCCTCATAGCTTTCATTAATCTGCCTATCTCAGCTTCTCTTAAATGTCCTCGATGTATCTGCCTCTAACACCACCCGGCAGTGCATTCTGTGCACCAACCACTTTGTGTAAAAACCTACCTCTGACATTCCGCACCACCCCCCACCCCACATACTTTGCTCCCAGCAGTTTAAAATTACGCTCCCTAGTATTAGCCATTTCTGCCCTGGGAAAAAGTCTCTGACTGTCTACTCTATCTATGTCTCTTATCACCCAGCATCCTGGTAAATTTTATCTGCAAACTCTCTAAAGCTTCCCCATCCTTCCTATAATGAGGCGACCAGACCTTAACACAATATCCCAGGTATGGTCCAACCTGACTTTTATAGAGCTGCAGTATTTCATTGTGGTTCCTGAATTCAATTCCCTGACTAAGGCAGGCCAACACCTTCTTAACAACACTATCGATCCAAGCAACACACACAAAATGCTGGAGGAACTCAGCAGGCCAGGCAGCATCTGTGGGAAAAAGTACAGTTGATGTTTCAGGCTGACCTGCTGAAGGGTTTCGGCCCAAAATCTCGACTGTACTTTTCTTCCCCCATAGATGCAGCTTGGCCTGCCGAGTTCCTCCAGCATTTTGTATGAGTTGCTCAGATTTCCAGCACCTGCAGATTTGCTCTTGTTTGCAACTTGTGCAAGAACTTTGATGGATCAATGGACTGGACCCCAGGATCCCACAACTCCTCCACGCTAAGAATCCTGTCATTAACCCTGTATTCTGCCTCCAAGTTCGACCTTCCCAAGTGAAACTCTTCACACTTCTCCAGATTGAACTCCATTTGCCACTTGTCAGCCCAGCTCTGCATCGTGCCAATGTCCTGTAATAACCCACGACAATCTTCTACACTTATCCACAGCATCATCAACCTTTCTATCATCTGCAAATTTAGTAACCCACCCTTCCACTTTCTCTTGTGTCATTTATGTACTAAAAGAAAAATCACAAAGAGTAGGGGTCCTAGAATTGATCCCAGTGGCAATCAACCTCCAGGCAGAAAATGGCCCATCTACTACCACCCTCTGCCTTCTGTGGGCAAACAGATTTTGAATACACAATTAGAATTGGGTTTAATATCACCAGCATATATAGTGAAATTTGTTAACTTTGTGCCAGCGGTACAATGCAATAATGATAATATAGAGAAAAAAGACTGTGAATAACAGTATATGAAATAATTAAATTAAGTATGTAGTGAAAAAATAGAAATGAAAAGTAGTGAGGTAGTGTTCACTGGTTCAACGTTCATTCAGAAATCAGAGGGGCAGAAGCTGTTCCTGGCTTGTTGAGTGGGCACCTGTGGGCTTCAGTACCTCATTTCTGATGGTAACAATGAGAAGAGGGCATGTGCTGGGTGGCGGGAGGACTGAATGATGGACACCACCTTTCTGGGGCATCACTCCCTGAAGATGCCCTGGAGCTGACTAATTTTACAACTTTCTGCAGTTTACTTCGATCCTGTGCAGTAGCCTCCCCCACCCCACATACTAGACGGTGATGCAGCCAGTCAGAATGCTCTCCATGGTACACCTGTAGACAAGTATCCCTGCATCCTGTCCCTACCAACTTCCTGAATGACTTACCATAGAGAAGCTTATCAACCATCTTACTAAAATTCATATGCACCACAAACACTGCTCTACCTTCATCAAAGGTCAGAGTAAATTATTGATGTATATACAACCCTGACATTCATTTCCTTACAGCTAAACTCAATAAATCTATAGAATAATAACCATAACAAAATCAATGAAAGACCGCACCAACCAGAGTGCAGAAGACAACAAACTGTGCAAATACCAAAAGAAAGAAACAATAATAATAAATAACTAAGCAATAAATATTGAGAACGTGAGATGAAGAGTCCTTGAAAGTGGGACCATTGGTTGTGGGAACATTTTAGTGATGGGGCAAGTGAAGTTGAGTGAGATTTTACCCTTTGGTTCAAAAGCCTGATGGTTGAGGGGTAATAACTGTTCCCGAACCTGGTGGTGTGGGTCCTGAACCACCTTCTTGATGACAGCAGCGAGAAGAGAGCCTGACCTGGGTGGTGAGGGTCCCTGATAATGGATGCTACTTTTCTGCGACAATGTCCCATGCAGATGTGTTCATTAGTGGGGAGGGCTTTACCTGTGATGGATTGGTATCAGTCAATTTGTTTTGTCACTTCCTCAAAGAATTCAATCAGGCTTGTGTAGGGGAGAGTTCTGCGGAGAGGTTGGTCTGTTCTTACTGGAGTGGAAGGGGTTAAGACGGCAGAAAAAGACAAAAATGGAGTTTATTGTCATCTAGACAAGTACAGGTGTAGTGAGAAACTTACTTACAGCACATCACAGGCACAGAGTATGTTTTTCACAAGAAAAACATCAACATAAATTATGCACAATTTTAAAAGAAACAACATAATTAGAGCAAGAAAACATTTTAGTGCCAAGTGATCAAAGTGTTCAGAGTGTTGCTGGCCTGAAGTAATGATTAGCGTTGTGCTGGTTGGTTCAAAAACCAAATGTGTGAAGCAAATAGCTGTTCTTGAACTTGGTGGGGAGGGACATCAGTATATAAAATTGTGAGGAGCACAGACAGGGGAGTCTGTTCAAAATGTTACCTGCATCAGAAGTAGATGGAACTAAAAGACACAGGGAAAGAGGAAATTTCCAGTCCTGTGAAGGGCTCGGCTTGAAATGGAAATTCCCCTCCATAGATGCTGTCTAACTTGCTGAGTTTCTTTAGCATTATGAGTGTGTGTTGTTCTGGGGCTGGGGTTCCCAGCCTCCCCCTTGTTTAACGGTATTGATCCATGGCATAAAAAAGGTTGGGAATCCCTGTTCTAGAGTAAAGAGGAAGAGATTTGGAGGGATTCTGAAATGGGAGCTTCTTCACCCAGAGAATGGCAGGTTCCGAGTGGAAGTACCTACAGAACACTTGTGTGATGAAGTTGTTGAAGCAGAGTTACTGGTAGCATGAAGACATCCACATCATCATGGCAGAGACAGCTATGGACCAGGATCTGGGTTATGGGGTTAATACAGAGGGGTGCCACCCAGTGGCTATACACAAGTTGGGCTGAATGATCTGTTTACATGCAGTACAATGCTATGATTCTACAAGGCCCTTCAGACCATTTAGTCTGTACAACCATCAACCACCCATTTACTCCAATCCATTTTACCCTCCCCACACATTCAGAATCACATTAATTATCACTTTCTTATACGATGAGAAACTTGTTATTTTGCAGTGGCAGTACAGTGCCAAGTCATAAAAATAACAAAATTATAAAATTAATAAACAATGCAATAAAAAGGAATTATGAGGTCATTGTCGCGAGTTCATGGACCGTTCAGAAATTTATTTCTTCATTGGAGGTAGAATGTGGAACAGGCCCTTCCAGTCGCACCACCCAGCAACCGCCAACAACCCCGATTTAACCCTAACCTAATCCTGAGTCAATTTACCATGACCAATTCACCTACCTGGTACGTCTTCGTACTGTGGGAGGAAGTGAGGGGCCTGGAGAAAACCCTTGTGGCCACTTGGGAAGACGTGCAGGGACTTCTCGCAGAGGATGCCGGGATTGAATTCCAAACTCTAATGTCAAGCTCACTGCTACGTTACCGTGGTGCCCCGTTGATATGGGGTGGTTACAACATGTGTGTATCCGGACCCAGCGGGATTATTATTAATTGAGGGTGAAAGCCAATGGCGAAGGGCAAGAAGCAGCTCCTGAATTGTTGAGTGTGTGTCTTCAGGGTCACGTGCCTCCTCCCTGATGGTAGTAATGAGAAGAGAGCACGCCCTGGATGGCGAGGGCCATTAGTGATGGATGCACCATTCTTGGAGGTGCCCTCCTCCCAGATTCTACCATTCACCTGCATCTGGAAGCAACTGATACTCACCAATTTACCTACCAACCCTCAATTCTGTGAGGAGTTTGAACATTCTCCCCGTGACCGTGTACGTTTCCTCCAGATGCTCCAGTTTCCTCCCACAGTCCAAAGACTTACAAAGCAGGTTAATTCATCACATGTGTGTAATTGGGCAGCACAGGCTCATTGGACTGGAAGGGCCTGTCATCATCATTATGTGCCGCATCATATTAGTGGGTGATCATGGGCTTTGACCATGATTGTTCTTGGCAAACTTTTTCTACAGAAGTTGTTGGCCATTGTCTTCTTCGAGACAATGTCTTTACAAGACGGGTGGCCCCAGCCATTATCAATACTCTCCAGAGATTGCCTGCCTGGCGTCAATGGAAACATAACCAGGACTTGTGATCTGCACCAGCTGCTCATACAACCATCCACCACCTGCTCCCATAGCTTCATGTGACCCTGATCGGGGGCTAAGCAGGAGCTACACCTTGGCCAAGGGTGACCTGCAGACTAGGAGAGGGAAGGAGGGCCTTACACTTCCTCTGATTGAGACACATCTCCGCCCCGCCACCCAGTGTTACATCTTTAAATGAAAAATAAATAATACAAATCTTTGGGATGTGGGAGGGTAACCAAACACTTGAGTGAAACCTCACAGTCACAGGGAGAACTTGCGGGCTTCACACAGGCAGTACTTTACCAGGGTTCAGGGTTGAACCTGGGATCTCAGGCACTGACAGGCACCTCAACCCAAATGCTGAGGCTTCATAAGACATTGGTCAGACCACACTTGGAGTATTGTGAGCAGTTTTGGGTCCCTTGTCTAAGAAAGGATGTGCTGGCATTGGAGAGGGTCCAGAGGAGGTTCAGGAGAACGGTTCCAGGAATGAAAGAGTTAACATAAGAGCAGCATTTGATGGCTTTGGCCTGTACTTGCTGTAGTTTAGAAGAATGAGGGGCATCTCAATGAAACCTATCGAATATTAGAGTAGATGTAGAGAGGATGTTTCTTACAGTGGGCGAGTCTAGGACCAGAGGGCACGTCCATTTAGAACGGAGATGAGGAGGAATTTCTTTAGCCAGAAGATGTGAATCTGTGGAATTAATTGCCACAGACGGCTGCGGAGGTCAAGTAATGGATATATTTAAAGCGGAGGTTGCTAGGTTCTCGATTAGTCAGAGCGTCAAAGGTTACGGGGAGAAGGCAGGAGAATGGGGTTGCGAGGGTTAATAAATCAGCCATGATGGAATGGCGGAACAGACTCGATGGCCCGAATGGCCGGGAATTCTGCTCCTATATCTTACGGACTTAATAATGGACCTGGATAAATAAATCAGTTCTGTGGATTCTCTGATTAATATCCCCCAGAGATGTCTGAACGCTATTCACTGTCTGAGTTCATCCTTCACGCCCCTTTAAAGCACCGTCGATTTATTTCGGAGAAGTGGCAACTGATATTTTATTAAAGAGACTTCTTGGGTTGACTTGGGAACTTTTGACCATTTTTGAGCGCAAGAGCTTATATTTTAAAAGCATTCTGTAAATACAGTGAAGGAATAACGTGAGCAGCAACTAACGATACCCGAGCCGCACAAGGCATGATAACAGTTGATCTGGGTCAGGGTGAAATAAATTCCTTTAAAACCCGCGCAAAAGCAAAGACGGTCGCTGGCGAGTGACCCTCGATACTTCAGCGCCCAATGAAACCGAGAAGCCCCCCGTGACAAAAACAATGATAATGAAGGGAGGGGGATTTGACAATGTGATTGAAGAGACAATTCACGATGCGAACACCTCGCATTCTGCGGCCGGGATTAATCCGGACCCCCAAAACGTCAACAATTCCCCCCACCCACCAACCAAGGCCACTGAGTTCCTCCGGCACATTAATTGTCGCCGAACACAACCCGGATTCACTACAATCTAACACCTCAAAATAGGCGCATTTGAGAAACCAGGAGGAAAATATAAAACCGTTTCACAAAGAAATACAAAATAAAAACAATTAAAACCACAAATAATGGCTGTTTTTGAAATCGCTGTTCACGAGTTAACACCTACAGAGAAGAAAGGTCTGCTGTGACATTGGGAATGAATTCCGAGCTCAGGGCGGGGTGAAGTTTGCAGAGGATTATTTTTTTTTTGGCTAATTAATCTCGAAAAAGAGGGTTATTTTTTTCGTGCCTTACCTGAGTATAGGTAACTGATAATCTCCATGCGCCGGTTTTCAATCCATTAAGCAGCATATGCCGGCTAAATAACTATTTCGATGAATGTTCCTTCGTCTCAGCTCCTCCCTGATGGTGGGTGACTCAGTTGCAAGAGATCGGGGGGGAGTTTTGTCTTTGAAGATGAGAGGGCCCTGCTAGCCCTCCGATAGCCGGCCGGAACAAACTGCCATCGCAATCTCTCTGTGCGTCTCGCTGTCAAAAGATTCCCCGCCGCCGCCGCTGCTAGAGCACGGATATCCTTGATCTCCAACACAACTGTACGCCCTATCTGATCATCCCCCTCCCACTCCCTCTCCCCCCCTCTCTCTCGCGTAAGATAAAAACAATGAATTACTTCCAAGAGGCAGCTGCGCCACTCTGCAAAACTAATAACGGCACATCCGAGCGAGCGTGGGGTGGGTCCTGCTCGCCCTCATCTAACGTGCGCTTCGGAAGGGACCCTGGCAGGATTTAATGGAGCCACGTTTAAAATATCTCCATGTGACTTTATTATCTGAATGCTCGGTGACATGTAATCGACTTGCTAACTTCCCGATTTTAAAGGGCCACCCTTACCCCGCTCAAGAATTGAAATCGCTTAAAAGACTGGAAAAGCATTAATTAAAAGAATGAAATTGAAGGTTAGACGAATGTCATTAAACAAAGAAAGCATGGTCGGCACTGTTAAAATCACAGCTCAGGGAGACAGGCCCATCGGCCCATCTAGTCTATGCCCAAATATTATTCTTCCCAGACCCATCCAATGGCATCTGGATCTTAGCCCCCCCACACCCCTCCCATCCATTACTTATCTAAACTTCCCTTTCAATGTTGAGTCCACCACTCCTACTGACAATTTGTTCCACAGACACCACCCTCCGAGTGAAAAAGTTACCCTCACTTCTCACCTTTCACCCTTAATCCATGGCCTCTAGATCTATTCTCACCCAATCTCAGTGGAAAAGCCTGCTTGCATTTACCCTATCTGTACCCCTCATAATCTTGTATGCCTCTATCAAATCTCCCCTCGTTCCCCCATGCTGCAGGGCAGGAGTTTCCAACCAGGGCTCCATGTACCTCTTGGTTGATGGTAGGGGTCCATAGCGTACAAAAGGCTTGGAGCCTTTGGTCCAGGGAATAAAGTCCTAACCTATTCAACCTTTTCCTATAGCTCTGGTCCTCGTCCTGGTATTATCCTTGTAAACTTTCTCTGTACTCTTTCAATCTTATTGACATCTTTCCTGTAGGTGGGTGACCAGAAGAGATGGGCTTTATCAGTCTTTGTTAATGTTTTTCAGAAATTCTATTGTATTTCTTTATTTTCTGGTAAATGCCTTCATGAAAATGAATTTCAGGGTGGCATACGGTGACATATATATACTTCGATAATAATTTTATTTTGAACTTAGAAAACCTTCGAGCATTTTCGTTTACTTGCAAAAATACTAAGTATTGAACGATAAACCAAAGCCATTAACCAGTTCTACAGCAGTTGGAATCATAGGATCTCACAGCAGAGAAACGGGCCCTTTGGCTGTCCAGTCCATTGTGAGCAAGCATTAGTCACGTCTGATCACGTCTGACCCGTGCTCATCTAAAACTTCCCTATCCACGTGGTGTTGGCTAATTGCCTATTTTTAAAGAGGTAAAGGGCTTCATAGCCACTCAAGAATTTTCTGAAGTCATAGAGAAACAAAGCCCCTTCGGCCCTTCTGATTCGTGCTGACTAAGATGCCTGACAAAGTCAGCCCCATTTGCCCTCATCTGGCCCCTATTCGCATGGAGCAGCTAAAGGGTTTTATAAAAGGATAAAGGACTTCATAGACAATCATTTTCTGAAGTGATAGACAAACAGTAGCATTCTTTTTGGCCCATTGAGACGATGCTGGGCACCTACACAGTTCTATATTTTATTCTTCCCACTTCCCCGCTGTTGGAATTCAAACACAGCAAGATCCCACAAACAACTGCATTCTTTGCTCATTACGTGCCTTGTAGCATGATGTGGGTGACCATGGCAAATTTTTCTACAGATGCGCTTTGCAATTTCCTTCTTCTGGACAGCGCCTTTACAAGACGGGTGACCCCAGCCATTATCGATACTCTTCAGAGATTGTCTGCCTGGCATCGCATAACCAGGGCTTGTGATATATGCCAGCTGCTCCCATGACTTCATGTGACCCTGATTGGAGCGAGAGGATAAGCAGATATTACACCTTGCCCAAAAGTGACCTGCAGGCCAGCAGAAGGAAAGAATGCCTTACACCACCCTTGATAGAGATGTATCTCTGTTCCCCCCCCCCAACACAAAACTACACAGTAGTGATCAGCAGATCATAAATACAGCTGGTGAAGGGTTTTGGCCCAAAACATTGACTCTTTATTCTTTTCCACAGAGGCTGCCTGACCCGCTGAGTTCCTCCAGCATTTTGAATGTGTTACTGTGGTGACCAGACTATCTTTTGCTTTACTGATTCTGACTTGAGGAAGTCTGGCTCTCAAGTTGAGGATGCTTTCCAAGGTAATACAGGGAGCTTTGACATAGGGCAGGGCGTGGGCACAGTGCTGGCTTTGAGAATAAGAGGTCAGTTATTTAAAACAGAGTTGAGGAAGAGCTTCTTCTCCCAGAGAGTTGTGGAGGTGTGGAATGCACTGCCTCGGAAGACGGTGGAGGCCAATTCTCTGGATGCTTTCAAGAAGGAGCTGGATAGATATCTGACGGATAGGGGAATCAAGGGATATGGGGACAAGGCAGGAACCGGGTATTGATAGTGAATGATCAGTCATGATCTCAGAATGGCGGTGCAGACTCGAGGGGCCAAATGGTCTACTTCTGCACCTATTGTCTATTGTCTATCTATTGTCTATTGTCTATTGACTAGCGAAGTGCTAGCCCACGTTGTTCTCCCTACTACAGAGCCACTCCAGTAGGGAACTCTTCACCTCTCTACTCAAGTTTCAGGGAATTATGGCCCAGACATTCCCAGTCCATTAACTGTGTTGCTGGATTCTGACAGTTTCGATTCAGGGTTCTTTTAGAATTCAGGAAAGACGTGCAAAAATTGTTGCTTCATGATCACTTTATTAATCGTTAATAGAACAAAAGAAAGTTGAATAGACAGTGATAGACGTTGACTAAATGAAGGGAAAGCTAAGATTAAGATGGCAGTGCTTTGTGTTTAGCCGTCTTATACCCATAGAGGTAAGGCAAATTCCATTCAAATTTTAGATAAGAATTAACCAATTAGAGAACTATTATTCAAATATTGCAGTACCAAGTTAGCCAATGAGAAAGCACCTATTCCAGTAATGCAGACAGAGAAGCTTCCAGACATTTCCAGAATTGTACTTTGTATAACCACTAGAGGCATATTAAACTCTTATATGCATATAAGAACTACTTAAAATACAAGCAGATAATTAATTGTTAAATTGCAAAGAAATTAACAATTAAACAGAATAATCTAAGAATCAACCAGTGGGTTCCAACACCGTCTACACATCCCACTATGTTGGAAAAGCAGTTGGTATAATCAAAGGCCCCACCGCCCCCGGACATTCTCTCTTCTTGTCCTCCCTTCGGGCAGAAGATATAAAAGAGAGAGCATGTACCAGTAGGCACAAGGACATCTACTACCCCACTGTTATCACACTCTTGAATGGACCTCACACACTTAAAGATGAACTCTTGATCTCTCAATTTGCCTCAGCATGGTCCATGCAATGTATTATGTGTCTTCACTGCATTTTCAAAGTTCAAAGTAAATTTATTATCAAAGTATGTATATGTTACCATATACTACCCTGGGATTCATTTTCTCACAGGCATTTACAGAAAATATAAAGGAATGCAAAAGATTCAATGAAGAACTGTACATAAACAAAGGCTGACAAACAGCCAATGTGCAAAAGACAAACAGTGCAAATAAAAAATAATACGCAGAGGATGAATTGTAAAGATTTTTTAAAGTGAGTCTGTAGATCATAGCATCAGTTCAGAGTCTCTCAAAAATTGTTATACTTTATTCTGCATTCTGTTTTACACTTTTCTTTTTCGATGCACTGTGTAACGATTTGAACTACATGAGCAGAACACAAAATAAGATTTTCACTGTAGCTTAATCACACACAAAATTCTGCAGATGCTGGAAACCCTGAGCAACACGCACAAGAGCTGGAGGACCTCAGCAGGTCAGGTAACATCTGTGGAGAGGAATAAACAGGCAACTTCTTTTCACAAACGAGAAAATCTGCAGATGCTAGAAATCTGAGCGACACACACAAAACGCTGGAGGAACTCAGCAGACCAGGCAGCATCTATGGATAAAGAGACCAGTCAACGTATCGGGCCGAGACTGTTTACTCTTTTCCATAGATGCTGCCTGACCTGCTGAGTTCCTCCAGCGTTTTGTGTGTGTTGAGTCAACCTCTTTTGTCTTCTTTTAATAATAATAACCTTAATTATAGAGCACTTTTCATACGGTTTATGTAGTTCAAAGTGACTTGCAACAGGATGAAAGTACAGGTATGAAAAATAAAAACAAATGTAAAATTAAAGATGAAAATAAAAGACAAAACAACTTTAATTAAAAGCAAGGTTAAATAAATTGGTTTTGAGCTGGTGTTTGAGAGTGTCAACTGAGTCTGCATCCCTTTGGTATTGAATTGCACAGTTTAGGAGTGTCGCCCAAAAGACCTGAGGTGCCAGTTATCTTCTGAGGGAGATATTTGGGCAGAAGTATCCACTGTTCCACAGCATCGATTGCAGGCTTTGACCTGGTTGCAATCAATTGGTTAAAAATTACTGCTTATTGGTTCTTGTAAAATCCATAAATCTGTTCAATAAAAACTTACGATGTGAAAATTACAAATTTTACAATGAGCCTTGAGCAGGAGCCTTGAACATTTGCTGAAATCAGAATGTATTTTTCACGTGTAGAAACACCCAATATGCAAGTCCAAATGTTGCTGTCTTTTAACCAAGGTTTTTAGAAACTCGCCTGACAGTCTGTTTAAAAGAAAGATCATTCTCAGCATGTGGTCATCACTGGAGAGGAGAGTATTTTACATTTAAATGCTGAGAGGTGGAGAGGATGATTCCTCCTGCGGGAGATTCTACAAACAGGAATCATTGTTTAAAATAAGACAATGCCCATTTAAGGGGGGGGGGGCTTTTTTTCTCTCAGGGGATTTCGATCTCTTCTTCAAGGGGCATTGGAAGTAGTCTTTGAAAACTGTTTAGTCAGAGGCAGATTGATTTTTGATAGGCGAAAGGTGGCTGTGTGAGGTGGGAGTGTGGAAATGGGATTGCAGGCACATAGGTGCTCGTTTACTGAATGGTAGAGCAGTGTCAAGGGTTCCGAATCGGAATTGGGTTTATTATCACTGACTTAAGTCATGCAATTTGGCAGCAGTACAGTGCAGGCATAACAAACCACTCTGAGTTATAATAAAAAGATGGGGTACCACAATGGCATAGCAGTTTGTACGTCATTCTTACAGCTTGGAATGCCAGGGTTTGGAATTCAATTCCGGTTCAGTTGTGGTTTGTATGGAATTCTTACAGTTTGGAATACCAGAGTTTGGAGTTCAGTGCCGGTGTTTTTGTAAGAAAATTTGTACGTTCCTTCCTGTGTGAATGCGGGTCTCTGCCTGATGCTCAGGTTTCCTTCCCACAGTCCAAAGGCATACTAGTTAATTGGTCATTAAAAATTGTTCCTTGATTAGAAACATAGAAACATAGAAACCCTACAGCACAATACAGGCCCTTCAGCCCACAAAGTTGTGCCGAACATGTCCCTACCTTAGAAACTACTAGGCTTACCTATAGCCCTCTGTTTTTCTAAGTTCCGTGTACCTATCTAAAAGTCTCTTAAAAGACCCTATCATATCCGCATCCACCACCATTGCCGGCAGCCCATTCCACACACTCACCACTCTCTGAGTAAAAAGCTTGCCCCTGACACCTCCTCTGTACCTACTCCCCAGCACCTTAAACCTGTGTCCTCTTGTGGAAACCATTAGGTGAGGGTTAATTTGATGGGTTGCCGGGTGACTCATTGGGCTGGATCACCTGTTCCACATGGTGTCTCTAAATAAATAATAATTAAAGTAAAGAGCAATAGTTTCATGAACCATTCAGAAATCTGATGATGGAGGGAAGAAACTGTTCCTGAAATGTTGAGTGTGTGCCTTCAGACTCCTGTGCCTCCTCCCTGATGGTAGTAATGAAAAGAGGGAAAGTCCGATCACTTCCCAGCCTCCGATGCAATTCCCATTCCCCCCTCTTCCATCTGCCTTTCACCTTCATCAACAATCCACCCGTCACCTCCCAGCCCCTGTCAAATTCCCATTCCTCCTCCTCCATCTGCCCATCACCCTCCTCACCTGGATCCACGCATCATCTCCCAGCCTCTGTCACTATTCCCTCACTCTCTCCCTTCCTCCATCTGCCCACCACCCTCCTCACCTGGATCCACACATCTTCTGCCAGCTCTTTACACTGAATATCTCCCCGCTACTCTTTCAGTCCAGCAGAAAGGGTGTCAACCTGAAACACTGACTGCCCATTTCCTTCCATAGATGCTGCTTGACCCAATGAGTTCCTCCAGCACATTTTGTAGAGCCAGTAAAGGGTTGTTAAGTCGAGCTGACAATCCAGTGTGGAGTGTTAAACTCAGAGATGGTACCAGGGTGAGATGTTAAACTAAGCCACCATCATCTTTCTCAGGTAGACATAAAAACGTGAAGAACATCAGAGAATTTAGAACATAGAACAGTACAGCACAATACAGACCCTTCAGCCAACAATATTGTGCTGACCCTTTAACCTACTCTAAGATCGATCTAACCCTTCCCTTCCCCCATAAGCCTTCATTTTCCTGTCACCCATGTGTTTAAGATTCTCTTAAATGACCGTACTGTATCTGTCTCTACCATCACCCCTGGCTGCGCCCTCTACACACACACCACTGTCTGTGTAAAGACCTACCTTTTCCTCCAGTCACTTTAAATGCTTATCATTATTTTGCTGAGGCCGTCCTTGGACTACAGTTCAGCATTCAACACCACAGTTCCCTCCAGGCTCGACAAGAAGCTCAGAGACCTCGGCCTTCACCCTGCCTTGTGCAGCTGGATCCTGGACTTCCTGTCAGATCTCCGGCAGGTGGTAAGAGTGGGATCCCTCACCTCCACCCCTCTGTCTCTCAACACAGGAGCCCCTCAGGGCTGTGTCCTAAGCCCCCTCCTTTACTCTCTGTCCACCCATGACGGTATCACCACTCAGTGCTAATTAAATTTGCTGAAGATACTACATTGATTGGCCTTATCTCAAATAATAATGAGAAGTCACCACCCTGACACAGTGGTGTCAAGAAAACAACCTGTCCCTCAATGTCACAAAAACAAAGGAGCTGGTTGTGGATTACAGGAGGAAAGGAGACGTCAATGGATCTGGGGGTGAGAGGTTGTACAGCTTTAAGTTCCTCAGCATTTTGATCACCGAGGATCTCACCTGGTTTGTACGTACCGGCTGTGTGGTGAGAAAACACAACAGCACCTCTTTCACCTCAGATAGTTGAAGTATGGGCCCCCAGATCCTAAGGACTTTCTACAGCGGCACAATTGAGAGCATCCTGACTGGCTACATCACTGTCTGGTATGGGAACTGTACCTCTCTTAATCGCAGGACTCTGCAGAGAGTGGTGTGGACAACTCAGCACACCTGTAGTTGTGAACTTCCCATGATTCAGGACATTTACAAAGACAGGTGTGTAAAAAGGGCCCGTAGGATCATTGGAGACCTGAGTCATCCCAGCCACAATCTATTCCAGCTGCTACCAGCCGGGAAACGGTACCGCAGCATAAAAGCCAGGACCAACAGGCTCCGGGACAGCTTCTTCCACCAGGCCGTCAGACTGATGAACTCACACTGATTTGAGGGAGCTCCATGTTGAATTGAATGTTCTATTTATCGCAGATTATTATAAATTACTATGATTGCACATTGCACATTTAACTGGAGACGTAACATAAAGATTTTTACTGCTCATGTATGTGAAGGTTGTAAGAAATAAAGTCAATTCATGTAATACATGTTTAAAAAAATCACTGGAAACACTTTGGCACCTTGTCGGGGCCTACGTGTGCCTTAGCTGTCATATTTTATAGCTTTGTGATGATAAATATTAGCTTTATGTCACATGTACATTGAAACACATAGTGAAATGCATCAGTTGCTTCAACAATCAGCACAGTGCGAGAAGGTGCTGGGGGCAGCTCACAGGAGTTGCTGTGCTTCCAGTGCCAACGTAGCATGCCCACAACTTACTAACCTGTACACCCTTGGAAGACGGGAGGAAGTCAGGGCACCTAGAAAGCTATGAGGACACACTCAAAGTGCCAGGAACAGCTTCTTCTCCGCCGCCATCAGATTTCTAAATGGGGTGGCACGGTAGCTTGGTGGTTAGCACAACGCTTTATGGTACCAGAGACTGGGGTTCAATTCCCACCAGTGCCTGTAAGGAGTTTGGACGTTCTCCCCATGACTGCGTGGGTTTCCTCTTGATGCTCCGGGTTCCTCCCACAGTCTGAACGATGTAACCGGTTGGTAGTCTAGTTGGGCATTGTAAATTATCCCATGATTAGGCTAGGATTAACTCAGGGGATTGCTGGGCGGTGCAGGTCGATGGGCTGGAGGGGCCTATTCTGTGCTGTAGTTCAATAAATAAATGAACAGTGAACCCATGAACACTACCTCACTAGTATTATTCTCTTATTTTGCATTACTTATTTAAGTGTATATACTTCTTACTGTAACCTACAGCTTTTATTATGATGCATTGGAATATACTGCTGTTGCAAAACAACAGATTTCACGTCATATACCACTGATATTAGCCTGATTCTGACTATTCCGATGCTGGGAACGTACAAACTCCCTACAGACAGCGATGGGAATTGAACCCAGTCACTAGCGCTGAATCGGTGTCACACTAATCGCTACACGACTGTGACATGTAAGTCAGTGATGGTAAACGTGATTCTGATTCTGTTGGAGCTGTTATCAAGCCACCTCTGCTGTTCTTTTTCATTGGATGCAATGCTCTTTGGGATGTCCTGAAAGGGACGTGAAAGTTGCCATAAAAATGCGACTGGTTCCTACTGCCAATCCCAGGCAGCCTGCCCACCATTAAGCCTCTAATTCTTGTGAGCTGCCTGAGGGCATTGATTCAACCCCACCGCTAAGGGAATAGGTGCTGAGTAGGGCCCATCTGCAGGCTAGAGTTTGGGAGATATCTGCCTACCCTCTGCAAGGGTCCCATCTGGTAACAGCCAGCAAAACACCAGATCCTCTGAGATTCTGTATGCCACGTCTAATTAATACGACAGTGAATGGGGAGATTTACTCACGTCTGGTGAAGAAATACCTAAAAGCAGCAGAAAGACTTCAGGGACCTCACATCACCAGTGAGCGGCTAAAGCCCCACACTTCTCGCAGCGGGAAGGGGAGTTCAGGGCATGGAAAAGACAATCCAGGATCTGTCTGAATCAGAGTCAGCTTTGCCAGCACTGGAGTATGTCATGAAATTTGTTTTACAGCAACCGTATGGTGTAATACATCAAAATTACTGTAAATTACAATAAAAATATAAAATATAAATAGTGCAAAAAGAGATCAAAATAGTGAGGGAGTGTTCATGAACCATTCAGAAATCTGAGGGGAAGAAGCTGTCGCTAAAATGTTAAGTGTGTGTATCGTCAGGCTTCTGTACCTCTTCATTGTTAATAGTAATGAGAAGAGGACTTGTCCTGGATGTTGAGGGTCTTTAATGATGGATGCATTGCCTTTTGAAGATCTCTTTAATGGTTAGGAGACCAGATGGAGATGCCTGAGTCTACAAACCTCTGCAGCTCTTTGCAGTCCTGTGCCATGCTCCTCCATTCTGAATGGTGATGCAACCAGTTAGAATGATCTCCAAATTACATCTTAGAAATTTACTAGAGTCTTTGGTGACTCCTCCAATTCCTAATGAAATAAAACTGCATGCTCATATCGTGATTGCATCGATGTGTTGGGCCCAGGAAAGATCTTCAGAGATGTTGACACCCAAGAACTGAAAGCTGCTCACGCTTTTCACAGCTGATCCCTCAATCGAGATGAGGGCTGGAGTGTGCCCTCCTAACTTCCCCTTCCTAAAGTCCACAATCAATTCCTTGGCCTTCCTGATCCTGAATGCAAGGTTGTTGTGACACCACTTGACCAGCTGATCTATCTCACATTGCACATCTCCTCTGTCTGCTTATCTCCTTTGCATAGTGTCCCTGAAGTGCTGGCACAGAATGAAGTATCTCTCCAGTGGAGAGGACACTGTAACTTGTACCTGCTCTACATACATTTCTCGGGTGTCGGTTAGCAAGTTGTGTCCGGATAAAGCTTCAGTCTGACCACATTTGGAATATTGTGTACAGTTCTGATTGCCCCATTAGAGAAAGGATGTGGAGGCTTTGGAGAGGGTGCAGAAAAGCTTCACCAGGGTGCTGCCTGGATTATAAGGAGCGAACAAAAAACATAGGCCACCAAGCAGACCACAGGCTCTTTGGCCCATGATGCTGTGACAATCACATAACCAACTCGAAGACCCTCACCTCCTCATAGCGCTCTGTTTTTCTTTCATTCTTGTGCCTAAGAGTCTCTTAAATATCCTTAATGTATTGGCCTCTGCCACCACCTCTGGTAGCTCACCCCGTGCATATACCACTCTCTGTGTATAAAGTTTACCTTTTACACCTCCCTCCCTATCCTCTCCTCCAATCACCTTGAAGTGATAGCAACACACACAAAATGCTGGAGGAACTCAACAGGCCATGAAGCATCTATGGAAAAAAGTACAGTTGATGTTTCGGGTTGAAATGTTTTGGTTCCTCCAGCATTTTGTGTGTGTCACTCGGATTTCCACCAACTGCATATTCTCTCTTGTTGTGATTTTTAAACGATTCTCCATTGCATTTCCGCTCTCGGAAAAGGTCTTTGGCTGTCCACTCAGTTTATGCCTCTCATCATCTTGTACACCTCTATCAAGTCACCTTTCATTCTTCATCACTCCAGAAAGAAAAGCCCTGGCTTGCTCATCCTATCTTTTGTTTTTGTGCACTTTATGCAGTCCTATGTAGGTCTGTCGTCTAGTGTAGCTTTCTCTGTGTTTTTTTTTTATTACGTAGTTCAGTCTAGTTTTTTGTACTGTGTCATGTAACACCATGGTCCTGAAAAATGTCTCATTTTTACTGTGTACTGTACCAGCAGTTAGGGTCGAAATGACAATAAAAGTGACTTGACTTGACAATCTTCATCTTGGTGTCATCTACAAATTTGCTGATCCAGTTTGCCACACCATCATCCAGATTGTTGATACAAATATTAAACAACAATGTGCTCTGTGCCGACCCCTGCAGCACTCCACTAGTCACAGGCCTCTCACCTTAAACCCGAGTCTCCCAGATTTGAGCTCCTTTACCCTGGGGAAGAGACTGTTACTCATCCACTTTATCTACACCTCTCGTAATTTTCCCCTGCGTTCAAAACCTAGCCCTGCCAACCACTCCCTATAACTCAGGATCTCTCGGCCTGGCAAATCCTCATAAATCTTTTCTGCCCTCTTTCCAGCTTAACCGCATTTTTCCAATAATAGGGTGACCAAGACTTGGCATTCCCCAGTATTTTGATTTTGCTGTTCTCAAGGCTGAGCTTCATGTTGTGAAACTTTGCAAAGAAATCTTTCCTGAGGAGACAAACATTCACCAAGTATAATGTGCAGCCTCACCAGTGTTTTCAATATTTATACACTCCGTGCCCACTTTATTTGGTATCTCCCGTACCTAATAGTCATCACTGAGTGTATGTTTGTTGTCTTCTGCTGCTGTAGTCCTTGCACTTAAGGTTTGAGATGTTGTGCCTTTAGAGATGCTCTTCTGCACACCACTGTTGTAATGGGTGGTTATTTGAGTTACTGTCATCTTCCAGTCAACTTGGACCAGTCTGGCCGTTCTCCTCTGACCTCTCACATTAACAAGAACATTTTGTCCCCAGAACTGCCGCTCAATTGATGATTTTTTTGTTTTTCACACCATTCTCTGTAAACTTTAGAGGCTATTGTGTGAAACCCCAGGAGATCCAGTGTGTCCGTTCTCTGTTCTTTGTTCAATCTACGTGTCAGGAACCAGGGCATCCAGATCACACTGTACTGAGCCCTGGATTAAAATAAATCTGCTTTTCTAGTCCTCTTACCAAAGAGCATAACCTCACATTTTCCCATGTTGTTCCCCATCCTTCACTTAAGATTGAACAGCCTCTCAGTCAAAATGAAAGAGCTGATTGTTGACTTGAGGAATGGGAAGGGGTTGAACATGCTCAAAGTCTTCGTTAGGGGAGTGGCGGTGGAGAGAGCCATGTTAACATATCAGACGATGTGTCCTGGGCCCAACACGTAGAGAAGGTACACCAGCCTCTCTACTTCCATCAGAGGTTAAGGAGGTTCAGTTTGTCACTGAACAGTTTTACAGCTTTCTACCCATTCGGTTTATTGTTGGAAGTATTCTGACTGGTTGCAACACGGTCTTTACAGTAATTTGAATGTTCAGGAATGTGAGAAGCTGCAGGGAGTATTGGATTCTGCTCAATACATCACAGATTCCTCCCTCCCGTTCTCAGTATCAGCACGAAATGCTACCTCAAGAAGGCATTATCCAAAATTCCCACCATCTGGACCATGCCACCTTCTCGCAGTACAAAGCCTGAAGTCCCACACCACCTGGTTCAGGAACAGCTGCTTCCCTACAACCATACGGCACTTGAACCAAAACGTAAGGCTCTAAGCACTGGTGTTCAGCAAAACTTTGATCACTTTTCTTTAAAATGGAATTTTTTAATGTTCCAATTGAGATCTTTCTTGTAAAAACTGCGCATTTAATGATTAATTGATGTTTTCATTGTGAAGGCTGCTTATCTGACGCTATGTGCCTGTGATTCTGCTGCTGGGGTGGGACCATAGCATAGTGATTAACAGTACCAGCGACCTGGGTTCAATTCCCGCCACTGCCTGTGAAGAGTTTGTGTATTCTCCCCATTCCTCCGGGTGCTCTGGTTTCCTCCCACTGTCCAAAGACATATGGTGGTAGGCTGACTGGTCTTTGTAAATTGTTCTGTGATTAGGCTTGGATTAAGCTGGGAATTGCTGGCCAGCACGACTCGAAGGGCTGGAAGGGCCTATTCTGCATTCTCTCAGTAAAAAAAATAAAATGTTAGTTTTTCATTGGAGTCATGAAGACATACTTGTGTCTGATGATAAAATCACTTTGACTTTGAGTTGCTGTTCCTGTTGCGAATTCAGTTGTATCCTCCTGATGACTTTGCACCAAGTTTCATCAGCAAACTTGGGTTCGTTACATTGTGATTTTACAGCCTTTAGTCATGATGTCTGGACGTTTGACTTCCTTGCCGGAGACCACAATCAGTGCAGATTGGAAATAACATCTCCTTCAAAGCACTTCAAAGATGCAAGTCTGTAGTTTGTAGAATCAGTTCAGAGTTGAGGTGAGTGAAGTTATCCACGCTGACTCAGAAGCCTGAGTTTTAATTTTATTTCGATGTGGAACAGGCCCTGCCAGCCCACCAAGCTGTGTTGCCCAACAACCCGTCTATTTAACCCTCGTTTAATCACACGCTGCTTTGCCCAGCAATCCGCCTAGTCTAATCACAGGACAATTCACAATGGCCAATTGCCCCACTAACGGTACGCCTTTGGACTGTGGGAGGAAATCCACATGAGCTTGGGAAGGATTGAAATCCTTCCTTATTGAGTACATCGGGATTGAACTCCAAACTCTGATGCCCCAAGCTGTAATAGCGTCACACTAATCCGCTACGACCTGTGGCGAGCCTGACGGTTAAATAAGAAATAACACAGAGAACATGAGTTGTAAGAGGAGAGTTTCCACGGTCCTTTCTCATTTCCTGGCAGGTGCGGTGCTGGGGTCCTTAGCCTGCCCGCATCCAGATAAAGATACCGCAAGCAGCTTTTAGTTCATTGTGACAGCTCTTGCATCGGTTGGCAGATGAGCCACAACTGTCAATTGAACAGCAAGTCTTGGCCTTCAGTAACAGTAACGAGTCTTCCTATGGCTTCTGTTCGAGTCCAATGTCGGCTCAGATTACTCTGCTACAATGCGCTGGGAGACCCTTCAGATCTGGTTCCTTTACTCAGTATATCATAAGAGCATTACCTCCAAGAAGACCACAACCTTGCCATGGTTTGGAGGTTTGTGTGCCTCAATGACCCGGAGAGCCATGTTGGCCAGTGTCAGGGCTTTGTTCTTTGGTTCCTGGTAGGGTCACCCATGCCAAACAGGTCAAAGGGTAGAGGCCAGACTAAGAGTGGTCCACCAGATCTCCAGGTTTGGGGGTTCAGTTCAGGGCTAACAACCCTGATGCTAAAACAAAATTGTTACCAAAATAGCAATGAAGAGCCCTTCTACGTCTGAATGCAAAGATATTCCTGGGTCTCCACCCGGGATTTGCGTGACCGTCAGTAGTGAAAACCAAGAGGAAGTGACAGCACGATGAAGGAAGCCCTGAACACCACCAGATATGGAGAACCTTCAGTGCTGCCCTAAACCAGTGGCATAACGGACCGTAAGTAAATTTAAGACCATCAGATATAGGACCAGAATTAGGCCATTCAGCCCATCGTCTGCTCTACTATTCCTTCATGGCTGATTTCTTATCCCTCTCAATCCCATTCCCCTGCTTTCTCCCTCTAACCTTTGGTGCACTGACTAATCAGAAACCTATCAACCTGTACTTTAAATATACTCAATGGCTTGACCTTCACAGCCATCTGTGGCAATCTTGTGTGTCTTGGAGCTAAATCTGGGCATTGATGACATAATAGCATAGAGGTTACTATAACACTATTACCCCAGATTAAAATGAAGTCTCCTTTAGAACAGAGATATGGAGGAATTTCTTTAGCCAGAAGCTGGTGAAATTCAGTGTCACAAATGGCCGAGAGACTAAGTATATTTAAAGAGGAAGTTGACTGGTTCTTGATTAATAACAGTGTCAAAGATTACGGGGAGAAAGTAAGAGAATGGGGTTGAATGCGATAGTAAGTCAGCCATTGTGGAATTACAGACAGGCTCAATGGGCCGAATGGTCTAACTCTAGTCCTATTTCTCATGGTCTTACGGTTTCTGCTGCCATCTGCTGTACTGATTGCAGCATTACATTATAACAGGGCACTCCAAATTCAAAGTTCTAAGTAAATTTATTATGAAAGTACATATATGTCACCAGATATAACCTGAGATTTCAGCTTTTGTGGGCATGCCCAATAAAACTATAGAATAATAACCATCACAGAATCAATGAAAGACCACCCATCCTGGGCTTTCACCCGTGTGCAAAAGGCAACAAACTGTGTAAGCACAAAAAGAAAGAATAATAATAATAATAAACAAATAAGCAATAATTATTGAGAACATAAGATGAAGAGTTCTTGAAAGAGCTCCAAACAAAACACACAAAACGCTGGAGGAACTCAGCAGGTCAGTCAGCATCAGTGGAGGGGAATGAAGGTTTTGGCCCAGACTGGAACTGGAATAGAAGCCAGAATAAGAAGGTGGGGGAAACAGATGATGGGTGAAACTGGGGGAGTGGGGAGGTGGGTGTTGGGAGGTAGATGATGGGTGAATGGGTGAGTGGGGTGGGTGTTGGGAGGTAGATGATGGGTGAAACTGGGTGAGTGGGGAGGTGGGTGTTGGGAGGTAGATGATGGGTGAAACTGGGTGAGTGGGGAGGTGGGTGTTGGGAGGTAGATGATGGGTGAAACTGGGTGAGTGGGGAGGTGGGTGTTGGGAGGTAGATGGTGGGTGAAACTGGGTGAGTGGGGAGGTGGGTGTTGGGAGGTAGATGATGGGTGAAACTGGGTGTGGGGAGGTGGGTGTTGGGAGGTAGATGATGGGTGAATGGGTGAGTGGGGAGGTGGGTGTTGGGAGGTAGATGATGGGTGAATGGGTGAGTGGGGAGGTGGGTGTTGGGAGGTAGATGATGGGTGAATGGGTGAGTGGGGAGGTGGGTGTTGGGAGGTAGATGATGGGTGAATGGGTGAGTGGGGAGGTGGGTGTTGGGAGGTAGATGATGGGTGAAACTGGGTGAGTGGGGAGGTGGGTGTTGGGAGGTAGATGATGGGTGAAACTGGGGGAGTGGGGAGGTGGGTGTTGGGAGGTAGATGGTGGGTGAAACTGGGGGAGTGGGGAGGTGGGTGTTGGGAGGTAGATGATGGGTGAAACTGGGTGAGTGGGGAGGTGGGTGTTGGGAGGTAGATGATAGGTGAAACTGGGTGAGTGGGGAGGTGGGTGTTGGGAGGTAGATGATGGGTGAAACTGGGTGAGTGGGGAGGTGGGTGTTGGGAGGTAGATGATGGGTGAAACTGGGGGAGTGGGGAGGTGGGTGTTGGGAGGTAGATGATGGGTGAATGGGTGAGTGGGGAGGTGGGTGTTGGGAGGTAGATGATGGGTGAATGGGTGAGTGGGGAGGTGGGTGTTGGGAGGTAGATGATGGGTGAAACTGGGTGAGTGGGGAGGTGGGTGTTGGGAGGTAGATGATGGGTGAAACTGGGTGAGTGAGGAGGTGGGTGTTGGGAGGTAGATGATGGGTGAATGGGTGAGTGGGGAGGTGGGTGTTGGGAGGTAGATGATGGGTGAAACTGGGTGAGTGGGGAGGTGGGTGTTGGGAGGTAGATGATGGGTGAATGGGTGAGTGGGGAGGTGGGTGTTGGGAGGTAGATGATGGGTGAAACCGGGTGAGTGGGGAGGTGGGTGTTGGGAGGTAGATGATGGGTGAATGGGTGAGTGGGGAGGTGGGTGTTGGGAGGTAGATGATGGGTGAAACTGGGTGAGTGGGGAGGTGGGTGTTGGGAGGTAGATGATAGGTGAAACTGGGTGAGTGGGGAGGTGGGTGTTGGGAGGTAGATGATGGGTGAAACTGGGTGAGTGGGGAGGTGGGTGTTGGGAGGTAGATGGTGGGTGAAACTGGGTGAGTGGGGAGGTGGGTGTTGGGAGGTAGATGATGGGTGAAACTGGGGGAGTGGGGAGGTGGGTGTTGGGAGGTAGATGATGGGTGAAACCGGGTGAGTGGGGAGGTGGGTGTTGGGAGGTAGATGATGGGTGAATGGGTGAGTGGGGAGGTGGGTGTTGGGAGGTAGATGATGGGTGAAACTGGGTGAGTGGGGAGGTGGGTGTTGGGAGGTAGATGATGGGTGAAACTGGGTGAGTGGGGAGGTGGGTGTTGGGAGGTAGATTATGGGTGAAACTGGGGGAGTGGGGAGGTGGATGTTGGGAGGTAGATGATGGGTGAAACTGGGTGAGTGGGGAGGTGGGTGTTGGGAGGTAGATGATGGGTGATGGGTGAGTGGGAAGGTGGGTGTTGGGAGGTAGATGATGGGTGAAACTGGGGGAGTGGGGAGGTGGGTGTTGGGAGGTAGATGATGGGTGAATGGGTGAGTGGGGAGGTGGGTGTTGGGAGGTAGATGATGGGTGAAACTGGGGGAGTGGGGAGGTGGGTGTTGGGAGGTAGATGATGGGTGAAACTGGGGGAGTGGGGAGGTGGTTGTTGGGAGGTAGATGGGTGAATGGGTGAGTGGGGAGGTGGGTGTTGGGAGGTAGATGATGGGTGAAACTGGGGGAGTGGGGAGGTGGGTATTGGGAGGTAGATGATGGGTGAATGGGTGAGTGGGGAGGTGGGTGTTGGGAGGTAGATGATGGGTGAAACTGGGTGAGTGGGGAGGTGGGTGTAGGGAGGTAGATGATGGGTGAAACTGGGTGAGTGGGGAGGTGGGTGTTGGGAGGTAGATGATGGGTGAATGGGTGAGTGGGGAGGTGGGTGTTGGGAGGTAGATGATGGGTGAAACTGGGTGAGTGGGGAGGTGGGTGTTGGGAGGTAGATGATGGGTGAATGGGTGAGTGGGGAGGTGGGTGTTGGGAGGTAGATGATGGGTGAAACTGGGTGAGTGGGGTGGGTGTTGGGAGGTAGATGATGGGTGAAACTGGGTGAGTGAGGAGGTGGGTGTTGGGAGGTAGATGATAGGTGAAACTGGGTGAGTGGGGAGGTGGGTATTGGGAGCTAGATGATAGGTGAAACTGGGTGAGTGGGGAGGTGGGTGTTGGGAGGTAGATGATGGGTGAAACTGGGTGAGTGAGGAGGTGGGTGTTGGGAGGTAGATGATGGGTGAAACCGGGTGAGTGGGGAGGTGGGTGTTGGGAGGTAGATGGTGGGTGAAACTGGGTGAGTGGGGAGGTGGGTGTTGGGAGGTAGATGATGGGTGAATGGGTGAGTGGGGAGGTGGGTGTTGGGAGGTAGATGATGGGTGAAACTGGGGGAGTGGGGAGGTGGGTGTTGGGAGTTAGATGATGGGTGAAACTGGGTGAGTGGGGAGGTGGGTGTTGGGAGGTAGATGATGGGTGAAACTGGGGGAGTGGGGAGGTGGGTGTTGGGAGGTAGATGATGGGTGAATGGGTGAGTGGGGAGGTGGGTGTTGGGAGGTAGATGATGGGTGAATGGGTGAGTGGGGAGGTGGATGTTGGGAGGTAGATGATGGGTGAAACTGGGTGAGTGGGGAGGTGGGTGTTGGGAGGTAGATGATGGGTGAAACTGGGGGAGTGGGGAGGTGGGTGTTGGGTGGTAGATGATGGGTGAAACTGGGTGAGTGGGGAGGTGGGTGTTGGGAGGTAGATGATGGGTGAATGGGTGAGTGGGGAGCTGGGTGTTGGGAGGTAGATGATGGGTGGAACTGGGTGAGTGGGGAGGTGGGTGTTGGGAGGTAGATGATGGGTGAAACTGGGTGAGTGGGGAGGTGGGTGTTGGGAGGTAGATGATGGGTGGAACTGGGTGAGTGGGGAGGTGGGTGTTGGGAGGTAGATGATGGGTGAAACTGGGTGAGTGGGGAGGTGGGTGTTGGGAGGTAGATGATGGGTGAAACTGGGTGAGTGGGGAGGTGGGTGTTGGGAGGTAGATGATGGGTGAAACTGGATGAGTGGGGAGGTGGGTGTTGGGAGGTAGATGATGGGTGAAACTGGGGGAGTGGGGAGGTGGGTGTTGGGAGGTAGATGATAGGTGAAACCGGGTGAGTGGGGAGGTGGGTGTTGGAAGGTAGATGATGGGTGAAACTGGGTGAGTGGGGAGGTGGGTGTTGGGAGGTAGATGATGGGTGAAACTGGGTGAGTGGGGAGGTGGGTGTTGGGAGGTAGATGATAGGTGAAACTGGGTGAGTGGGGAGGTGGGTGTTGGGAGGTAGATGATAGGTGAATGGGTGAGTGGGGAGGTGGGTGTTGGGTGGTAGATGATGGGTGAAACTGGGTGAGTGGGGAGGTGGGTGTTGGGAGGTAGATGATGGGTGAAACTGGGTGAGTGGGGAGGTGGGTATTGGGAGGTAGATGATAGGTGAAACTGGGTGAGTGGGGAGGTGGGTGTTGGGAGGTAGATGATAGGTGAAACTGGGTGAGTGGGGAGGTGGGTGTTGGGAGGTAGATGATGGGTGAAACTGGGTGAGTGGGGAGTTGGGTGTTGGGAGGTAGATGATGGGTGGAACTGGGTGTGTGGGGAGGTGGGTGTTGGGAGGTAGATGATGGGTGAAACTGGGTGAGTGGGGAGGTGGGTGTTGGGAGGTAGATGATGGGTGGAACTGGGTGTGTGGGGAGGTGGGTGTTGGGAGGTAGATGATGGGTGAATGGGTGAGTGCGGAGGTGGATGTTGGGAGGTAGATGATGGGTGAAACTGGGTGTGTGGGGAGGTGGGTGTTGGGAGGTAGATGATGGGTGAATGGGTGAGTGCGGAGGTGGGTGTTGGGAGGTAGATGATGGGTGAAACTGGGGGAGTGGGGAGGTGGGTGTTGGGAGGTAGATGATGGGTGAAACTGGGTGAGTGGGGAGGTGGGTGTTGGGAGGTAGATGATGGGTGAATGGGGGAGTGGGGAGGTGGGTGTTGGGAGGTAGATGATGGGTGAAACTGGGTGAGTGGGGAGGTGGGTGTTGGGAGGTTGATGATGGGTGAAACTGTGTGAGTGGGGAGGTGGGTGTTGGGAGGTAGATGATGGGTGAAACTGGGGGAGTGGGGAGGTGGGTGTTGGGAGGTAGATGATGGGTGAAGCTGGGTGAGTGGGGAGGTGGGTGTTGGGAGGTAGATGATGGGTGAAACTGGGTGAGTGGGGAGGTGAGTGTTGGGAGGTAGATGATGGGTGAAACTGGGTGAGTGGGGAGGTGGGTGTTGGGAGGTAGTTGATGGGTGAAACTGGGTGAGTGGGGAGGTGGGTATTGGGAGGTAGATGATGGGTGAAACTGGGTGAGTGGGGAGGTGGGTGTTGGGAGGTAGATGATGGGTGAAACTGGGTGAGTGGGGAGGTGGGAGTTGGGAGGTAGATGATGGGTGAAACTGGGTGAGTGGGGAGGTGGGTGTTGGGAGGTAGATGGTGGGTGAAACTGGGTGAGTGGGGAGGTGGGTGTTGGGAGGTAGATGATGGGTGAATGGGTGAGTGGGGAGGTGGGTGTTGGGAGGTAGATGATGGGTGAAACTGGGTGAGTGGGAAGGTGGGTGTTGGGAGGTAGATGATAGGTGAAACTGGGTGAGTGGGGAGGTGGGTGTTGGGAGGTAGATGATGGGTGAATGGGTGAGTGGGGAGGTGGGTGTTGGGAGGTAGATGATGGGTGAAACTGGGTGAGTGGGAAGGTGGGTGTTGGGAGGTAGATGATAGGTGAAACTGGGTGAGTGGGGAGGTGGGTGTTGGGAGGTAGATGATGGGTGAAACTGGGTGAGTGGGGAGGTGGGTGTTGGGAGGTAGATGATGGGTGAATGGGTGAGTGGGGAGGTGGGTGTTGGGAGGTAGATGATAGGTGAAACTGGGTGAGTGGGGAGGTGGGTGTTGGGAGGTAGATGATGGGTGAAACTGGGTGAGTGGGGAGGTGGGTGTTGGGAGGTTGATGATGGGTGAAACTGGGTGAGTGGGGAGGTGGGTGTTGGGAGGTAGATGATGGGTGAAACTGGGGGAGTGGGGAGGTGGGTGTTGGGAGGTAGATGATGGGTGAAGCTGGGTGAGTGGGGAGGTGGGTGTTGGGAGGTAGATGATGGGTGAAACTGGGTGAGTGGGGAGGTGGGTGTTGGGAGGTAGATGATGGGTGAAACTGGGTGAGTGGGGAGGTGGGTGTTGGGAGGTAGATGATAGGTGAAACTGGGTGAGTGGGGAGGTGGGTGTTGGGAGGTAGATGATGGGTGAAACTGGGGGAGTGGGGAGGTGGGTGTTGGGAGGTAGATGATGGGTGAAACTGGGTGAGTGGGGAGGTGGGTGTTTGAGGAAAGATGAAGCTGGGCTGTGATAGGTTGAAGAGGTAAAGTTCTCCCCGTGACTTTGTGTGTTTCCTCCGAGTGAGCTTTGCTGATTGTGTAGAATATGTTATGGGACCTTTCTGCAGAATGTATTCTGTTACTGTTCTGTATCTCTAAATAAAACAAACAAAATAACATAAGGAAATCTGCAGATGCTGGAAATTCAAACAACAACACACACAAAATGCTGGTGGAACACAGCAGGCCAGGCAGCATCTATAGGGAGAAGTGATGTCGACGTTTCGGACCGAGACCCTTTGTCAGGACTAACATAAAACTGGTTGTTTTACAGCATCAGCAGAGTGCAAACAGTATTGAAATTTCTGTAAATCAGTATAAAACGAAGAATAACAAGATAGAGTTCATCGGCTGTTTGTATTTCTTTGGGCCTGGTGACGGTCCTGATGCGCTTTCTTTTGTTGGTGGGGGGAGGGGGATCGTTGCTTGCTGTCGTTATGCGTGGGGGGGAGCTGGGGGGGGACTTCGGGGTCCTCACGTTTAACTGTCGTTCAGTCTTTGGGGCACTTCTCTGTTTTCATAGATGTTTGTGAAGAAAAAGCATCTCACGATGTGTATTGTATACATTTCTCTGACATTAAGTTCGACCTTTGAACCTTTATTTATTCAGCGATACAGCATGAAATAGGCCCTTCCGGTCCTTTGAGCTGTGCTGCCCCAGAAAACCCTGAAATCGCCAATTTAACACTAACCTCATCATGGGCCAATTTACAACGACCAGTTAACCGACCAGGTACATCTTTGGATTGTGGGAGTAAATCAGAGAATCCGGAGGACACCCACTCAGTCCACGGGGAGGACGTACAGAGACTCCTTACAGAACAGTGCTGGAATTGCACTCTGAACCCCTCGAGCTGTATCGCGCTAACCACGGTGCCTGGTTAACCATGCTGCCAGTTTCTCAGCTGTTTCCCTTCACTGCATGTTTGTTTTTCGCGAAGTGAACGGTACGTATTGTCCATTCCAGTTTTCCCCTGAGCTAAGGCGACAGCTCAGAACTGACCAGATTGGGGAGTGTGGAGTCAGCTGGTGGCCATAGCAGGGGTGGTGGTGGGCGGGGAGGGGAGGATGACAGTCTTCCTTCCCTGAAGGACATCAGTGAAACAAAAGGGATTTGTTATTTTCTTGTCTTGCTCCATTGTTGAGGGACTGATCCTGGTGGAGGGAACAAAGAACAGACACGGCAATCTGTCGAGCAATCTTACACCTCACCTGTTTCCTGACTCTTCAGAGTCTGGATGCTCCACGGCCTGGGCTCTTAAAGGTTTAATCAGAATCAGAATCAAGTTTAATATCTCAATACACCTCATGTAATTTGTGTTCTGCAGCCGCCGTACATCACAATACATAATAATAGAAAAATACAATTACAATAAGAATATAAATATAAAATTAATTAAGTTGTTCAGAAAGAGAGCAAAAAAAGAAAAAAATAGTGAGATAGTGTTTATGGTCCATTGTCCTTTCAGCAATCTGATGGCGGAGGGGAAGAAGCTGTACCTGAACACAGAGTGTGTGTCTTCAGGCTCCTGCACTCCTTGATGGTTACAACGAGAAGAGGGCATGTCCTGGGTGATAGAGCTGCTTGATGATGGATGCCGTCTTTTTGAGGCATCGCCTTTTGACAATGTCCTCGCTGCTGGGAGGCCAGAGCCCATGATGGGACTGGGCACCTTGCTGCAACTTTTTCCAATCCTGAGCCATGGCTCCGAATGAACAGGCTATATTGTAAAGACAGCAAACGTTCTCGTAGTGACAAAACAACTTGTTACACAGTCAAAGCAATCATAATAAGCCAACATACTCAAAGACCCCACCCACACTGGACATTTTCTCTCCTCGTCCCTCCCATCACACAGAAGATGCAAAAGCTTGAAAGCACGTCCCACAGGGCCGAAGGTCAGCTTCTACCCCACTGTCAGTACAATTGAACAGACGTTTTGTACACTGAAAGATGAACTTTTGATCTCCCAATCTACCTCGTCATGGGCCTTGCATCTTATTGTCTGCCTGCATTGCACTTTCTCTGGACCTGTAACACTTCATTTAGAACACTGCGGTTACTTTTCCCTTGAATTAACGCTATTCACTTCGTTCATCCATTATGTGCCCTGTGGTAGGACGTGGGTGATCTGGTCTTTCCATGTATTCTCCATGTTCTTGGCAAAGTTTTCTACAGAGGTGGTTTGCCATTACCATCTTCTGGGCAGTGTCTTTACAAGATGGGTGATCGCAGCCATTATCAATACTCTCCAGAGATTGTCTGCCTGGTGTCAGTGGCCACATAACCAGGACTTGTGATCTGCACCGGCTGCTCGTACGACCATCCACCACCTGCCACCATGGCTTCACGTGACCCTGATCGGGGTGGAGGGGCTAAGCAGGTGCTACACCTTGCCCCAGAGTGACCTGCAGGATAGCCAGGGAAGGAGCACGTTACCCTTTCTTTGTTAGAGTCATATCTCCACCTCGCCACCCTGATCTATACTTCGGTGTGATGAAATGGACTGTATGAGTAATATGGAAAACAAAGCTTGTCACTGAACGTGACAATAATAATCACATCTAACAAAGCCAAAGTTGAGTTTATTTAAACAAGTACACATCTTCAGAGGGACGATGAGAAACATCGCAAGATCTCAGGCACATAGCATGAACAAAACTGGGCGAGGAAGTACACAATTGGGACAAAAAGTACATCCATTGAAGTCAGAATTAGGTTTAATATCACCGGCATTGTCATGAAATCTGTTGTCTTTGCAGCAGCAGTACAATGCGATACATAATAATAGAAAACAACTGTGAATCACAGTAAGTATATATGTTAAATAGTTATGTTAAATAAGAAATTCACTGCAAAAATAGAAATAAAAAAGTAGTGAGGTATTGTTCACGGGATCAATGTCCGTTCAGAAATCAGATGGCAGAGGGGAAGAAGCTGTTACTGAATCATTGAGTGTGTGTCTCCAGGCTCCTGTACTTCCTCCCTGATGGTAACAGTGAGAAGAGGGCACGACCTGGGTGATGGGTCTTTAATGATGAATGCTGGCTCCTTGAAAGTGTCTTGGATGATACAGAGGCTAGTGCCCAGGATGGAACTGACTAAGTTTACAACTCTCTGCAGTGTATTTGGACTCTGTGCAGTAGCCACCACCCTCCCCCACCCCCCCATAACAGACGGTGATGTAACCAGTTAGAATGCTCTCCATGGTCCAAGTGTGGCAGTGGTTAGCAGTGAGTTGGTTGGTTCAAGGACTGAACGGTTGAAGGGTAGTAGCTGTTCCAGAACCTGGTGGTGTGGCACTTCAGGTTTCTGCATCTTCTGCCTGATGGCAGCTGCAGGGTGACTGCGTGGCCTGAATGATGGGGATTGCTGCTGCCAGACATTGACTCCTTGGCCGAGCGCCCGCCTGGGTCACCACAGAAACGTAGTTGTTTGTGTAACACTTCACAGCGCCAGAGATCGCATATCAGGGCTCAGTTCCTGCCGCTATGTGTAAGGAGTTGGTATGCTCTTCCCAAGACCGTACCAGTTTCCTCCCACAGTCCAAGACATATGGGTTGGTAGGGTAATTGGGCAGCATATGCTCATTGGGCCGGTAGGCCTGTTACCATGCTGTATCCCCAAATACCTTTGGATAGGTATATAACTAGGAAGGCTTTAGTGGGATTTAGGCAAAATGCAGGCAAATGGGACCAGCTAGGGAGACATCTGGGTCAGCATGGATAAGTTGGACTGAAGGGCCTGTTTTCCTGCTGTGTAACTCACTCACCATCACATCTTCCCCCTCACTTGGTCTCACCTATCACCCACCAGCTTGTCTTCCTTCCACTGCTCATCTCCTTATTCTGGCTTCCGCCCCTTCCTTTCCAGTCCTGATGAAGGGTCTCCGCCTGAAAAGTCAACTCTTAATTCCTCTCCATGGATGCTGCCCGACCTGCTGAGTTCCTCCAGCATTTAGTGTGTGTTGCTGTGGACTTTCAGCATTTGTAGTCTCTTGTATTTACCCGTTTCACCACCTTTGGCCCATGTCCCTGGGAATGATCCGTGAACAGCTTCTTCCCTTCCACCATCAGATTTCTGAATGGTCCATGAACCCACAAACACTTCTCATAATTCCTTTCTTTTGTGATATTTATTTATTTTTGTAACTTCTAGTGATTTTATATTCTTGCACTGTACTCTGCTGCAGAACAACATTATTTGTGTCATTAAGCCGATTATAATAAATCTGATTCTGATTCTAAACCTTTCCTGTCCAAACACCTGCCTTGGCATATTTTTTACTCTGCTTAAGGTTCTGCATAAATCAAGGTTGTTGTCGTTATTCAGAGAGCTGGGTAATACAGAAAGTGGAAAGGCCCTGCTTATCTCTAATGCTGAAACAAAACCACAGAACATTGTCGTTGTTTTACTTGGATGTTGAAGTGGTTACACATTGCCTGTATACTTAGAGATGCGGAAACTATTAAGGCATCAAAGTGTTGGCAATGTTTAAAATATTAATTGTTTGAGATAATTCAGGGTTGCATTCTTCCTCTGATTTCCTGTTTTGTAGGGATAAAATTTACCGTGAGTCAGTCTGAGAATAAAAAACAATAAATAATTTGTGGTACTTTCCATCTGAAGAGTCATCAATTTATCCATCTAGTCTCATCCTAACCCAATGCCAAGTCAGAACTGAGTTAGTTTAATACATTGCAAGATAAAAGGTGATAATTCAACCTGCTGACCATGTTCCAACTTTTAATGATTAAAGGATTCATTGAAGAGAAAGGAACTGTTTGTCTTTGTGGGAAAGTTCAGACACAGGGACCATGCCACAAACTTTTAATTCACCTCCAACACTTTATCACTTTGTGTGGTGTTCTGGGGTGTGAATGTGAAAGTCGTTGAATGGCTGTTGATGTGGAATTTATTTAAAATGAGGATAGAGCTTTACATATTTTCCTGGATGCTCCCATTAGTCGGGGGATTGAGTGATGTAATGTTGCAGCTCTATAAAACTCTGGCTAGACCACACTTGGAATATTGTACAAGTGCTGCACCTCCTCCCTCACTACCATTCAGGGCCATAAACAGTCCTTCCAGGTGAGGTGACACTTCACCTGTGAGTCTGTTGGGGTCATCTACTGTATCTGGTGCTCCCAGTGTGGCCTCCTGTATATCCGTGAGATCCGACATGGGGTTGGGAGACCGTTTCGCTGAGCACCTACGTTCCGTCTGCCAGAAGAAGCGGGATCTCCCAGTGGCCACACATTTTAATTCCATTTCCCATTCCAATTCCGACATGTCGGTCCGTGGCCGCCTCTCTGTCGTGATGAGGCCACACACCGGTTGGAGGAACAACAATTTATGTTCCGTCTGGGTTGCCTCCATCTTGATGGCATGAATGTCGATTTCGCAAACCTCCAGTAATGCCCTCCCCCTCCTTTGCCATTCCCCTTTCCCTCTCTCACCTTATCTCCTTATTTGCCCATCATCTCCCTCTGCTGCTCTCCCCCTTTTCTTTCTTCCGTCCTCTCCTCCCAGACTCTCCCTTCTCCCCATCCCTGTATGTCTTTCACCAATCAACTTCCCAACTCCTTACTTCACCCCTGCCCTTCCCGGTTTCACCCATCACCTAGTTCCTCCCTCCTTCCCTCCCTCCCCCACCTTCTAACCCGAGCTCCTCATCTTTCTCTCTCCAGTCCTGAGGAAGGGTCTCAGCCTGACACGTTGACTGTACTCTTTTCCATAGGTGCTGCCCGGTCTGCTGAGCTCCTCCAGCATTTTGTGTGTGCTGCTTGGATTTCCAGCATCTGCAGTTTTCTCCTGTTTGTCCTCTAGTTCTTGACACTTTTGTTATGGGGGAAAGTTTAATCTGTTGTAAGGTAGGATATTGACACAGATCAAGTTCCCACAGACAGAAATATGACAATGTACAGGTTGTGTGGTAATTTAATTTTATATTAGCTTATGTTTGTCCTATGTTAGTAGAATACTGTGCTGATTTCCGTGGTATTTATACCCTGTCTGTGTATGACCATGGCAACAATACCTTCGAACTGGTGCTGATATTAAATATGAGATCAATACTGGTCACAGAACTGACAGGATCTCTGCTATTTCTCAATCTCATCACGGTAACAGCTTCCACCTTGCTGTTACAAGAGTATTAAATGGTTCCCTAGCACGACAACATGGACTCTTCACCTCATAATCTACCTTGTTATCATCTTGCACCATACTGTTTACCTGCACTGCACTCTCTGTAGCGGTCGCACTTCATTCTGCATTCTGTTATTGTTTTACCTTGTCCTACCTCAATGCACTGGGTAATGATCTGATCTGTATGAACAATAAGGCTGATCAACACCTCCACCCACCAACCCACCCCTCCACACCCCCAATCTCCACTACTTTACCTTTTTCTGTCAGAGTCTCCTACTGTGCCTAGCATCACTTTATGGACATTCAGTCAGTCTACGTATGTAATCTGTCTATGTATTAATATTGATTTTTAAAAAATATATTATTATTGTGTTCTTGTCGTGGCCATTCCAGGGCAGCTCTCTCACCTTTGGCCCCCACCAGACTCTTACCTCTCACCTGTGGCTCCAAGTAGCTGTTTGTATGCGACCGTGGCCACACCCCAGTACACAGCTTCGACACGTGGGCTAAACCAGGTGAGGGTAGCTGGTGGCCTCATATACCAGTGAGATAACATGTCCTAGTACATGTCCATCTCCAGTGGATGAGATCAACAGTGAAGTCCACCAGGAAGGCGAGTTTGTAACACTCTATGGAGAGCGAAGGCACAGGAACATCATGGTCATCCAGTGTAACCAAGACAGACCCCAGTTTGTGATGCTTGTTCATACCACTGCATTCCGGCTTCTGAGGTCAAGAGAGAGGAACTGCCCCAGTGCAATGGCTTTTCCACTTTAAAAACTCTGCTGCACAGGTCTCCTGGATACAACAGACAATCACCATGTATATAAGCTATCTTATTTATTTACACTTATTTGTTGTTATTATTATCTGTGCTCTTTATCTGAATGTGTGTTCTTTGTGCTGCATCTGATCCGGAGTAAAAATTATTTCATTCTCCTTTACACTTGTGCACAGGAAATTATATTTAAAAAATCATGAATCTCTCTTGAATTTAAATTCAGTTCATCCTTTTTCACATTTAATTCATTTTATTGCAATTTACAAATAGTTATCAACAACTTTTTTTATTGAGGATTACCAGTTATAAACAAACCCTTTTCTACATCTACACTGGCCGGGTAGCAATCAAGCCCATTCAATATAAAATGTTAATAAAATATACCAAAAAAAACATTTATTTAAATGGAAAGATTCCAACCCACCTGCCACATTTCAATCATTTTCCCAAACGATTGCATGTCTAAATTTGGAAAAAATTAGGAGCAGTGCTATGGATCCCTCGGTTAAATTTGAAGAATCTTGGAAGCCATTTAGTCAATATTTTCATATGATGTCAGTTGACCCTTTCTGAATCCTTTTTTCAGTAATTTTTTTAATGTATTGAGGAGCAGAGTTAACGACAAATTATAATTTTAACTGACAAAATATGGCAGCCCAATCTTAGTTTTTTTTTAGTTTAGGGTTTTTTTCCTCTTTTTTTTCTTTTTATAATTACCTTTTTCATGGTTAATTACTAAGAGATTGGCAGGTTAGACTCCATTTGCTACTTGGAGTATGTGTTTCTACATGTTAACTGTTATTAATGTATTCCTTATCTCTATGTATCAGTATCAATATTGATATGTTTGTTAATTGGAAACTTAATAAAAGGATTGAAAAAGAAAGAGAGAAAATCCTGTTGTGTAAAGCTTCAGGACTTTACTGAAATTACAATGAGTTTGCTCCCACAGATCAAAAAAAGTTAGATAAGAGTACTGCACAAAGACACCAAACTTTCACTACTACTCCAACACATTGTTTTGAATACTAAAACACAAGACTTTTTAAAAAATTAAAATACATTGAAATCCAACGAGGAATGATTAAACCTGAGGGGTTTCATTGTTACAGAATTTTAAAAGGCCATGTAGAGTGCACACCTGTAGGAATGTTAATTAAAGATAATTTCTAAAAGATCAGCTTTATTTGTCACATGTAGATCAAAACATCGAAGCATACAGTGAAATGTATTGTTTACATGAAATCACATCGGTGAGAATTGTGCTGGGCAGCCTGCAAGTGTCGCCAAGTTCCTGGCGCCAACATAACCTGGACATCTTTGGAATGTGGGAGGAAAACTCTGATCTCAAACCTCCGCTGCATTGCATGGAGAAGGCTTCAGGAGTAAATCCCAAGGAATAATCCAGAGCTAGAGTCCCTAAGGTCTCTACAATCCTGATTGTAACCCTAAGGTTCAACGCTGATTGGCAACTCCTGCAAAGATGCTGGTGCCGAACTGCATTGTTCTCTGCCGTTCCTTTGGATTCATCAGCTGTGGGGAAAGAAGGAGCCTGCTGCATGGGCAACAGCTAGTTCTCCATATCGTACTGCCCAGGCTTGGGTAACATGTAGACAACTGAGAGGCAACATCCCTGGTCGACCCTAACCAACGGAGGATTATATATAAAATTACAATTATATTTATATATATATATATATATATAATTGTAACTTTCCTTCCACAGGTGCTGGCTGACCCAATGAGTTCTTCCAGTTCTTTGCCACCCCAGTATCTTTCACCTTCAAGCTAATTCTGCTCCTCAGCTCTTGTACAAGGCATGATTTTATAATTCTCTTGACCTGATCCCATTCTAGTTCCAATCCCAGCTATGATTCCATGAGAGATTTGAGACTTTTCTGACAATAACAATGATATTTCCACCATCTGTGGTTGGAGATAAGTTCCGAGATCCAGGTGCTGAAATCTCCTAAGGCTCCCATGTAGGGATCAGGTGGTAGCCTTTGACTGAAAACTAGCTGTTGAAATCTCCCATGCAAGGGATAGATGGAGATAAGACTCAGGTCAGCTGTGATCCAAGTTTGAAAGACGGTGACCCCTCCTCTGACTTTGTTTCAAGATATTATTGTTGGGGGGTGTATTAAGGGTGTTGGGGGCCAAGGAGGGTGGATAGGATGGGAATTAACAACTTTAATTTTTATTTATTTAGAGATGCACCGCAGTGAGTATCTGGGTGGTGTTGCTTGTTAAGCCGGAAGATACCCTTTTCGGCCCAACTTGTTGCACTGCCCAGCAACCCCAGCCTAATCAGAGAATTTTACAACGACCAATGAACCTAATAACTGGAACATCGATGGACAGTGGAAGAAACCGAAGCACCAGGAGGAAACCCACGCGTTCGCAGGAAGAACAAAACACTGGAATTGAACCCAAACTCCTGTGATAGTATCACGGTAGCCACTATAGTACAGTGGCACCATTGGATTGACAAGGGTCCTTGGCATTGCCAGTGATCCTTCCCATCCGTCCAACAATCTCTTTGACCCTCTACCGTCGGACAGGAGGTAACGTAGCATCGGGATAAGAACTGTTAGGATGGAAACAGCTTCTTCCCCCAGGTCGTGAGACTACTGAACTCCCTGCCACCACCCGGGTCTCATCACGTATGAAGTGCCAGTAGCGATACACTGTTTAACCCTTGTTGTAACTGAATCTGTTAATCTAGTTGTGGTAATATTTTATGCGTTGATTGTGTGAGTTATATTTATCTTGTTGTGCACCTTGGTCCAGAGGAATGTTGTTTCATTTGGCAGTATACGTGCATATGATTGAATGACAATAAACTAATTGAGTCTGAAATAATCGGATTGGCTGAGGTTGAGTGAACTCCCAAATGTGTGTATCTCCAGAAGATCCAGTTGCTTCTTGTATCGATTTCTCCACAATCCCTCTTCCCCTCTCCTTTCCAACATGCCCCTCCCACCTCAGTAACCCAGGCTTTCCCCATCTGGGTCACATCCATAGAGTTCAGCCAGCATTTGGAACCTGGGACCCCAGTCATTGAGGAAGTCATAGTCTTGCTCGGAGTCAATGGAGGAGATGTCCAGGGAGCTTAGCGACTCAGCGACTGAGTCTGAGCCCTCGTAGCCATAGATGTGGAGGGTGTCGTAGGGTAAACCGTCCCTGTCACCATCTGCCTCATCCTTCTTCATCTGGACCACTGAGCCCATGTCGTCGCGGTTCTTCCTGAGCTGGGCGTACACCGGCGCACAGTCCCTCACCTCCAACGGCTGCCCCCCCTTGGTCCGCAGGGAGTTCAGCACAGTGATGTCGAAGCTGTTAGTGTTGTTACATCCCCCGTGGGTATCTTGTGACAGTCTTATGACCATGATGTAATTGAATATCTGGTGAGCATGATGTAATGGTCTTGTGATGGTGGGGTGATGCATTTTCCCGCCAGTGTGAGGTCACATGATGAAATTTTCCTGCCAGTGTGAGGTCATGTGATGGCCTGTTCCAACAGGTATAAAACGGGGAAAGCCTGCTGTGAGTTTTTGTGTTGAGACATCATTTAAGTCGTCAGTTACTCCATTACGCTGCATATTCGGTTTCATGACGCAGTTTCGTTTTAAAGTGGAGTTTTACTTTCTATCTTAATTCTCAAAAGTTATTGCCAGCAGTTTCGCCAAATGCTGCCAGTTTTGGTTTGATCTACCTTTGCAATTCAGTTGGAGAGTGAAGAATTTATCGGAAGTATAGAAACCCGAAGGATCAAGTAAAGTTGGTGTCATCAGTGGTTTAATACAGGATCGACCTTATTGGATCTTCGCTTGGGAAATAGTGACCTGCATCTGAGATAACCCCTGCCAATAAGAGCAGAAAGGGTTGGCGCAGTGTTATTCGCCAAGGAAAAGGTCATTTTCTTTAAGCCGTTTTTATTTCCTTCATCGGGAGTTCTTCGGGCATGGTATACTTCAGCTGGGATCAGCAGTAACATCACGACATCAAGAAATTCATTACTTCAGGAAAGTCTCTCCCAATTGGCTGTATAGATCATTTGAACTTTCACATTTACCAATTTAAGAACTGTGTTCGCATTTATCGCTTTAAGAACTGTTTGAGTTGCCATCTAGCAGTTAACCTTCGGTTAAGTTGGTCGTTAGTTTACTTTTCATGTTTGTTGAGCAGAGTTTAATAAACTGTTTATTTGTTTATTAAAAAACCTGTCTCAATTCTATATTCATTGTTGCTGGAGTCGTACCGTGACAATTGGGGGCTTTTATGGGATATGTTCCATTTTTGAGCTTAAGTGCTTGTTTAATTATCGATCTGATTTGGAAAAGGGTAATTCCCGATTCTTTTGTTTGTTTCGTTTTTGGGTGTTATTCGGCAACAATGATATTGACGACTTCCTGTCATCGCCAGACCTGAAGTTATTAGTGAAGGTGAAAAAGAGTGATGTATCTGAGATTGCCAGCAGGTTGGAACTCAAAGGTATTTCGAAGGCTACAACAAAGCCTGTAATTCAAAGGAAAATCGTGACACACTATGTAGAGTCGGGTGATTTTAATGGAGCAGTTTTAGTTATGTTTCCAATAAGTAATCTAGAGATGCAGTTACAAATCGAACAAATGAAGTTAGAACAATGCAAATCGGACTTGGAACGAAGTCGGTTGGAAGCTGCAAATAAACAAAGGGAATTTGAAGGAAGAGAAGCGAATAGAAAGAGGGAATTCGAGCTAGCGATGGAGAAATTAAGATCTGAGAATCAGTCCTCTGGTTCTAGGAAACAGCTTGTTGATAGTTGAGAAGTTATATTAGCTCCTCCATTTAATGAAACAAGTGGATAAATAGTTCCAACATTTTGAAACTGTTGCTCTGATTTCACAGTGGCCAAAAGAGAAATGGCCAGTGATGTTACAGAGTGTAATTAAAGGCAAGGCACAACAAGTTTATACAGCTTTAGCTGCTGAGCAAGCACTTGATTATGATATTGTGAAGCAGCAGATACTGAAAATGTATGAACTGGTTCCAGAAGCGTATACAGAAAGATTCAGAAATTTGAAGAAATCCGTGGAAAAAACATACACGGTATTTGCCTATGATAAAGCTGTGTGTTTTGAGAGATGGGTTTCCTCTAAAAATGTGAATGGGGAGTATAATAAATTAAAAGAGTTGATTTTAATGGAAAATTTATAAAGAGCATCCCTATTGAAGTAAGGACATACTTAAATGAGAGGGACTCTGCTAAATTACCTGATGAGTATGCTTTAATCCATAAGAGTAAATTTCCTCAGGGTAGAACCTTTAAAAGGAAAAGTAGCACAGGGAGTCAAGGTAAACTAGAAATTAAATCAGAAGTTAGTGAGAAAGTTAAGGAGGAAGGAAAACCTGTGAAGGAAAGACAGTTTGGTCCCATTTGTAATTATTGTAAGAAATCTGGTCACATAATAACTAACTGTTTCTGACTGAAGAAGAAGGCGAAGGAAGCAGTCCCAGATTACAGGTATTGAAACACCTGTAAATCCACAGGGTTTGATAAATACAAATGAAGCTTTGTCAGAGTCTGACCAAGTTAAGAGGGGATACGATCATTTTATAACCGAAGGATTTGTATCCTTGAAAGAGGGATCCACTCCAGTGCCATTAAAAATCCTCAGGGATCCTGGAGCTTCTCAATCACTAATGCTAGACAGTGTATTAAACTTTAGTGATGAGTCTGACAATGGTGAGGTAAACTATATACGAAGTTTTGGGAGTGCCCTTATGCTTGTACATTTGTTTAGAGTAAATTTAAGGTCAGGGTTAGTTACAGGACTTGTTAAAGTAGGACTACAACCCAGCTTACTTGTGAATGACGTTTCTCTGTTGTTAGGGAATGACTTAGCAGATGGACAAGTTTTTCCTGAAGTGCATTTGACAATAAAGTCAGAGGAACCACAGATGGATTCTAACACAGATTCCTCCTGTGTTGTAACTCGAGCTATGGCTAAAAGGCTTGATGTGCAGGATGAGGTTGTTACCCATGACTGTTTAACTCAGGATTCAAATTTTGAGGATGTGTCAGAAATGTTCTTATCTTCATGTTTGATCAAGATTCTTGGAGTAAGTCTGATCATGATTTGTCTCTGTCTCGGGAAGAGATGATAGCAGAGCAGAATAGAGACCCTGAGGTTATCAAATTAAAGGAACAAGCTCTCCCAGATAGTGAAATCGATAAGGTGTCAGTAGGATATTATTCTGAGAAAGGAGTATTAATGAGGAAGTGGAGATCACCTACAATTCCTGAAAGTGATGAATGGAAAGTTGTTCACCAGGTAGTAGTTCCTAAAGTTTATCAAAATGAAAATTTAACTTTAGCTCAAAGTGTGCCCTTGGGTGGATGTCAAGAGGTGAAGAAAACTGTGACCAAGGTTTTTAAACATTTTTACTGGTCTTGTTTGAGAAAAGATGTGGCGACATTTTGTATAACATGTCATACTTGCCAAATTGTGGGTAAACCTAATCAAGTTACTCCAGTGGCCCCACTGCAACCTATTCCTACATTTGGTGAACATTTTTCTAAACTTATTGTAGATTGTGTAGGCCCATTGCCAAAAACTAAAGCAGGCCATCAATATTTATTGACCATCATGAGAACTGAGTCTAGGTTTCCAGAGACAGTACCACTTAAGAATATAACAGCTAAAACTGTAATAAAGGCACTTATAAAACTCTTTACTTATTTTGGGTTGCCTAAAGAAATACAATCTGATCATAGTCATTTTATGTCTGGATTGTTTCAACAGATAGCTTATAAACTGGGAGCTAAGCAGATTACCTTGTCCGCATACTATCCAGAATCACAAGGAGCCTTGGAGAGGTTTCATTCTACCCTCAAAACTATGATTAGGATGTATTGTGTAGAAAAATTAAATGATTGGGTTGAGGGCATATACTTACTTCTATTTACAGTACAAGAGTCAGTACAGGAATCATTAGGTTTTAGTCCATTTGAACTTGTATTTGGGCATAGAGTTAGAGGACCTTTGACCTTATTAAAAGAACAATCGATTAATCAAGAGGTACACACTAATTTGCTGGATTATGTTTTAAAATTTAAGGATAGATTACATAAAGCTTGTAGCTTAGCCAGGGGAAGTTTAAAATCTGCTCAGGAGAAAATGAAAACCTGGTATGATAAAGAAACTAGAATGAGGTCATTTAAGCTTGGAGATAAGGTGTTGGTTATTTTCCCGGTGCAAACAAATCCTTTATAAGCTAGATTTCATGGTCCTTATGAAATTATGTCTAAAGTTAATGATGTGGATTATGTGATAAAAACACCAGATTGAAGAAGTCAACCCAGCTTTGTCAGATAAATATGATAAAACCATATTATGAGAAACAGTCTGCTACTATGACTGTTCTGGTCAATAATGATGAGTCTGATCTCACTAGGAACTTAATGGATGATTCATCTGAAATCCATTTTAAACCCAATATTACTTCTGCCAGATTACCAAACTCAACAATTATGGAAAATATTGATGAGAAATTAGCTCATTTACAGCCAGAGCAGAAGCAGCAGATGAAGCCATTAATTTTAAATATAGGGATTTATTTCCAGATGTTCCTAAAAGAACCACAGTAGATTCACATGATGTGGATGTTAGAGATGCCAGACCCATAAAGCAACATCCATATCAGCTGAACACGGAAAAATGTGAACTTGCTGAGAAAGAAATTAAATATATGTTAGAGAATAATATTATTAGACCTTCTAATTCGAATTGGAGTTCACCCTGTGTTATGGTGCCTAAGTCAGACAGTAGTATTCTGCTTTGTACTAACTACAGGAAGGTGAATTCTGTAACAGAAACAGATGCCTATATTAACAATTTAGTTACAGGAAATGATACTTGGGAAACACACATTACTGCGGTGGAGAAACTATTTGAAAGGCTTTCAAAAGCTAACTTAACTGTTAACTGAACTAAAAGTGAATTTGGTTATGCCACTGTGACTTTCCTTGGTAGGTCCGGGCTTGGTTAAGGAAAATAGTTAAGGAAATAAATCAAGCTCCAATTTAGCAACAGAGTTTGATGTTACAGAAGCATAATATTTTGATAACTCATATTAAAGTCAAAGATAATGTGATTGCTGTCTATCCAGATGTTGAATGTAAAATGTAATTTTTTTTATTACAGACTGGTATTTAACCATTTGTAACACTCCTACTGTATATTAATTTGTAAGGTGCTGTATGATAATACTATGTATATTGTGTATGTTGTAGATTTTATACATTTGTATTTTTTGTAAATAATTGTTAAAATTTTGCTCTTGACAGAACAAAAATTTTTTTAAGGTGAGGTGTTACAACCCCCGTGGGTATCTTGTGACTGTTTTATGACCATGATGTAATTGAGTGAGCATGATGTAATGGTCTTGTGATAGTGGTATGATGTAATTTCCCACCAGTGTGAGGTCCCGTGATGTAATTTTCCCACCAGTTTGAGGACATGTGATGGCCTGTTCCAACAGGTATAAAACAGGGAAAGCCTGCTGTGATGCAGGAGTTTTTGTGTTGAGACGTCATTTAAGTCGTCAGTGACTCCATTATGCTGCATAATCGGTTTCATGATGCAGTTTCATTATAAGTGGAGTTTTACTTTCTATCTTAAGTCTCAAAGGTTATTGTCCGCAGTTTCGCCAAATACTGCCAGTTTTGGTTTGATCGACCTTTGCAATTCAGTTGGAGAGTGGAGAATTTATCGAAAGTATGGAAATCCGAAGGATTGAGTAAAGTTGGTGTCATTAGTGGTTTAATACAGGATTGACCTTATTTGTTCAGCAAACAGTAACCTGCATTTAAGATAACCCCTGCCTGTAAGAGCAGAAATGGTTGGGGGCAGTGTTATTTGCCAAGAAAAAGGTCAGTTCCTTTAAGCCATTTTTATTTCCTTCACCGTGAGTTCTTCGGGCAAGGCATACTTAGGCTGGGATCGGCATTAACATCATGACATCGAGGAATTCGTTACTTCAGGAAAGTCTTTCCTAATTGACTGTATAAATCATTTGGACTTTCACATTTACCACTTTAAGAACTGTGTTCGCATTTATTGCTTAAAGAACTGTTCGAGTTGCTGTCTAGCAGTTAACTTCTGGTTAAGTTAGTCATTTGTTTCCTTTTCATCTTTGTTGAGCAGAGTTTGATAAACTGTTTATTTGTTTATAAAAAAAAACCTCAATTTCGTAGTTTTTTTTCTTTTTCAATCTTTTTATTAATATCAACATGATAAGATTAGTACATAGATAATGGGATTACAAACTTACAAAATTAAAATGAACATAAAAGGATACACAAGCAATAAGTACAATATAGTTGTCTTCCCAAATCATGAATGATACAAATGTCATATAAATGAAACAAAAAAAACTAAGTAAATCATGTTGAAAAAAAAACAGAAAAGAGAAAAAGAAAAAAAATATTAATACCCTAAGAAAAACTAAACTAACAAACTAACCACTATTAAAGAAAAAAAAGAAGAAAAAAATGGGCTGTTTATAGTATCTATAAAAAAAATTACAAAATCATCAGTGTCCCCAACTCCGATCCTCTCAACATATATATATAAAAGCAAAACCGGAAAAAACAAATAGGATTGGAACAGGGTCAAATTACATCATGTGAAAATATTGAATAAATGGCCTCCAAATCTTTTCAAATTTACTAGAAGGGTCATATACGACACTTCTAATTTTCTCCAAATTTAGACATAACATAGTTTGAGAAAACCAATGAAACATGGTAGGGGGATTAATTTCTTTCTAATTCAACAAAATAGATCTTCTAGCCATTAATGTAAGAAATGCAATCATCCGACAAGCAGAAGAAGATAAATGGATTGACTCCATCATTGGTAAACCAAAGATTGCAGTAATAGGATGAGATTGTAAATCAAAGTTCAATACTGTGGAAATAATATCGAAAATGTCTTTCCAATATTTTTTCAAAAGCAGACATGACCAAAACATATGAGTTAAAGAAGCTATCTCAGAATGACATCTGTCACATATAGGATTTATATGGGAATAAAAACGAGCCGATTTATCCTTGGACATATGAGCCCTGTGCACAACTTTAAACTGTATCAATGAATGTTTAGCACCTATAGAGGATAAATTAACTAGTTGAAAATTTTTATCCCAATTCTCAATAGGGATAGTAAAGTTAAGTTCTCTTTCCCAATCATTTTTAATCTTATAAAAGGCCTCTGAATGTATTTTCATAATTATATTGTAAACTTTTGATATTACACCTTTCTGAAAAGGATTTAGTTCTAACAATTTCTCCAAAATACCCGAAGAATCAAGATTTGGAAAGGTAGGAAGTACAGTGTTTAAGAAATTCCTAATCTGTAAATATCTAAAAAAAATGAGATCTGGGCAAATTATATTTATTAGATAATTGTTCAAATTACATAAAACAATTATCCAAAAATAAATCAGAAAATCGTAGTATTCCTTAAATCTTCCAAGCTGAATAAGCTTGGTCCATAAAAGAAGAGTGAAAAAAGAAATTGGATACAATAGGAATAGTTAAAACAAATTGATTCAACCCCCAAAAAATTCCAAAATTGAAACCATATACGTAAAGTGTGTTTGACTATCGGAATGTCAATTCGTTTATGCAATTTAGAAAGAGCAAAGGGAAGGGAAGTCCCTAAAATAGAACCCAATGAAAATCCTTGTACAGATTTAGTTTCCAGATTTACCCAATGAGGGCTAGGAGATAAATCCCAATCCCTTAACCAACATTTCAAATATCGAATATTAATTGCCCAATAATAAAATCTAAAATTAGGCAATGCCAATCTACCATCCTTCCTTGCCTTCTGTAAATATCTTTTACCTAATCTAGGATTTTTGTTCTGCCATATATATGAGGAAATTTTTTGAATCAACATTGTCAAAAAAGGATTTTGGAATAAAAATTGGTACCGCTTGAAATATATATAAGAACTTGGGTAAAATAATCATCTTAAAAGCATTAATCCGACCTATCAGAGATAAAGACAATGGTGACCATTTAGTGAACAAACATTTAATTTGATCAATTAAGGGTAAAAAATTAATCTTGAATAACTCCTTATGATTTTTTGTAACTTTAATCCCTAAGTATATAAAAAAGTCATTAACTAATTTAAAAGGTAAATTTTCATAAATTGGAACCTGTCTATTTAAGGGGAACAATTCACTCTTATCAAGATTCAATTTATACCTGGAAAAATTACTAAACTGAGCTAACAATGATATAACTGCAGGAATGGATTTCTCAGGATCAGAAAAATATAATAACAAGTCATCTGCATATAATGATAACTTATGTATATCCATTCCACGAGTAATGCCAAAAATGTTAGGTGATTCTCTAATAGCAATTGCCAAAGGTTCTATAGCAATATCAAATAATAATGGACTAAGAGGACAGCCTTACCTGGTACCCCGAAATAAATGAAAAAAGGGAGATCTTTGATTGTTAGTAAAAACCAAGGCTACTGGAGTATGATATATCAATTTAATCTAGGATATAAATGTCGGACTAAAATTAAACTTCTCAAGGTCAGTAAATAAATATGGCCATTCAACTCCATCAAATGCTTTCTCCACATCTAATGAAATGACACATTCTGAGGTGCTGCGTGAAGGAGTATAAACAATATTCAATAATCTCCTAATATTGAAAAAAGAATAGCGATTTTTAATAAAACCAGTTTGATCTTCCAAGATAATTTGAGGTAATACCTTCTCCAGCCTGGTCGCCAGTAACTTGGAAAAGATCTTGGAATCTACATTCAATAAGGATATTGGTCTATAGGATGCACAGTCAGTAGGGTCTTTATCTTTTTTCAATATTAAAGAAATGGAAGCTCTATAAAAAGATTGTGGCAATTTACCTAGTCTAATTGCTTCTTCAAAAACCTTGCATAACCAAGGAGAAAGAGTAGAGGAAAACCACTTTAAAAATTCCACTGTATACCCATCTGGACCTGGTGCTTTCCTAGAATCCATAGAGGAAATAACACCTTTAATTTCTGCATCCGCATAGGAGTTTCTAATTTTAAAAGTTCTTCCGATGATAATTTTGGAAAATTCAATTTCCCTAGAAAATCATGCATGGTATTATGATCATGAGGAAATTCAGAATGATACAGGGAGGTATAAAAATCTTGAAAAGATTTGTTTATCTCATCATGGTTAACTGTCAGTTCACCATTCTGTTGACAAATCTTAATAATTTGACATTTAACCGAAGCATTTTTCAATTGGTTAGCTAACAGTTTACCCGATTTATCACCATGTATATAAAAATCAGTTCTGGTTTTCATTAATTGATTTTCAATTGAAGATGTAAGTAATAAACTGTGTTCCATTTGAAGCTCAACTCTTTATTTGTAAAGCTCCTTACTAGGAGCAATCAAATATTTCTTGTCAATTTCTTTAATCTTATCAACAAATAAAAGAGTTTCCTTCTTAATACGTTTTCTCAAACCAACAGAATAGGAGATAATCTGTCCACGTATATATGCTTTAAAAGTGTCCCAAAGTATTCCGCAGGAAATTTCATGGAATTAGTTGAAAAGAAGAAATCAATCTGTTCCTTCATAAATTTAATGAAATCCAGATCTTGCAGTAAGTAGAATCAAATCGCCATTGCTTAGTACTAGAAGCTGTATCCATTAATTTAATAGAAAGTTTCATTGGAGCATGATCAGAGATGGCTATAATGTCATAATTACAATCAGTTACAGATGGAATAAAACGAGAGTCAATGAAAAATTAGTCAATTCTCGAGTAAGAATGATAAACATGTGAGAAAAATGAAAACTCTTTGTCCTTAGGATGCAGAAATCTCCAAATATTGAAAATTCCATTATCTGTCAAAAAAGAATTGATGTAAGTAGCCGACTTATTTGGTAAAGTCTGAACGGATATAGATCTATCCAGCAAAGGATTTAAACAGCAGTTGAAGTCACCACCCATTATTAACATATATTCATTTAGATTAGGTAGAGAAGTAAATAAAGACTTAAAGAAATCAGGATAATCCACATTTGGAGCATAAACATTAACCATAGCAACCTTCTTATTAAAAAGTAACCCAGTAATTAACAAAAATCTACCACTCGGATCCGAAATAATATCGTGTTGAACAAATGTAACAGAGGAGTCAATAAAAATTGAAACTCCTTTTACTTTAGCATTCGAATTCGAATGGTACTATTGACCCTTCCAAAACCTAAAAAAAGTTGATTGTCCTCTTTCCTCACATGAGTTTCTTGTACAAAAATAATATGTGCATTCAGTCTTTGAAATACTTTAAAAATCTTTTTCTGTTTAATCGGATGGTTTAAGCCATTAGTATTCCAAGAGACAAAATTAATGGTCTGAGCCATATTTCTAAAATCAACCCTTTGGTATATAAAGAGTTAACCAAAGTATGAACTCATGCACCCGGAAGAGGAAAAAAAAAATAAGGGGAGGACCCGGAAATGACGACACGGTGGACATTTTAGTAGTTTGAAATCGGCCCAAATGAAAAAACTAGAAAAACTAATAAAAAGAGCAATAGAATTAGAAGGGAACCCCCCCCCCCCACCCACCACCCACGGAAAAGAGATCCTCCTGAGCCTAAAGGAGGCCAGGAAAAAAATTTGTGAGACTAAATCTACCCCCATGTCTCCAGAAGGCGACTCCAGATATATAAACGAGTAAAAAAAATCCACCCAAAATCCTAAAAAGTAATTAATACTATACTAAAACAGACTTCTTAACATAATTGCTAGTAAAAAGAAACAAAAAGAATATAAACACTGGTAACTTATAAATCGGGTTAAAACCCGAACAAATAAAAGTTAGGATGTGATAAGAAAGGCATTATAGGAAGAAGACAACAAAAAAAATAGCGAAATTTTTAAAAAAGCGAGAAATATTAGTTACACAAAAAATGAAAAAGATATATATCAAAACATTAAAAAAAATTTACCTTCAAAGGATTAATAATAATGACCAAAAATAAAATACAATGATTAAAGTAAGTAAATTGAAAAGATTAGTATGTCGATAAAGAAAAACTTTAATTGGAATATAAAATGTAAAATAAACCTACACCAATAGTCAGAAACAAATTCTGGTTTTGGAAACAAAAACTATCCTGTAACGATCAAAGCCATACATATATTAGAGATGAGAATCCGAAGCAGTAGGATAGTTCTCATCCAGAAAGCTTCGAGCATCAGATGTGGAGAGAAAAACACGACGTGGTGCATTCAAAGGCGAGATTCTAAGTTTCGCAGGGTATAAAAGCGCTGGTTTTAGGTTTTTCTCATAACATTCGGACGTCAAAGGTTTAAAAGCTAGCCGCGCCTTCATCACTTCTGGGCTGAAATCCTCCACAAGCTGAAATTGGAATTCTCTCAATTTAACCATCCCTAAATGCCGAGCCAAATTAATAAGGTGCTCTTTAACATGCACATAATGAAATCGAACAATTACAACAGGTGGCTTAGATGAAGAACTTGGTGATTGGCGCATAATTCTATGGGTGCGATCAAGTAACGGAGGACTATCTGGGAATACAGAAGGGAACGCATCCTTTAAAAGTTGAGCAAAATACTTCGAGGGGTCCCCTTGTTCGATACCTTCCGGGAGACCAAGTATGCGTAAGTTCCGTCTTCTAGACCGATCTTCAAAATCAACACTCTTTGCTTTAAGTATTTCCAACTGTTTAATCACCGAAGATAATTTCTGCTCCAGTTTCTCGATTTTCAAGTCTCGCTTCCGAGCGTTCTCTTGCAGAGTTGCGATTAAAGCTTGATGCTGTTTAACTTCATGACCAATCTTATCCAGAGAATCCTGGAAAGCCTTTAAATCTGCTTTGAAAGTTTGTCGTTGTTCTTCAAATTTTTCATTCAAGAGCTCCAATAACATATCATAAGTCAATTCAGTACACTTAGGATCAGTCTTTTTTTTTCCATTGCCGTTAGAATCTTTCCCAGGGTCTCGCCCTTTAGATCTTAAAGCCATTTCTGTACTCATTTCTTCAAAATTCACAGTACCCTCTTAAAGATGTCCAAAAAAGTAACAAGAATCTTCTGGTGTAGATAAAAATAAGTTAAATAAGGGTGATCATAGGTTAAAAAAGTAAAGGTTATGAAGCAAATCTAACCATGAGCACCTCCTGGTGACCTCTCAATTTCATATTCATTGTTGCCAGAGTCATACCGAAACAGTGTCCATCTCTCCACCACCTCCTCATCGTACTGAATCAGCTGCTCACGGATCTCAACTGGCGCCTTCACCAAACCTGCCAAGGCACTCTTCTTATGCATTTTCTGCACAAGACCATGGCTAGCGGGGAAAGAGAGAGAGGAAGGCTATGAACTTGGGAAGGTGCTACCAAAAGAGACAAACATACAACAATCATACACACAGGAGATTCTGCAGATGCTAGAAATGCAAAGCAACTCACACACAATGATGGCGGAACTCAGCAAGTCGGGCAGCAACTATGGAGGGAATAAACAATTGACATTTTGGGTCAAGACCCTTTATCAGGTTTCATGACACTGAGCATGAGATCTTGATGAAGGATCCTGGCCCGAAATGTCGTGCGTTTATTCCCCTCTATAGATACTGCCTGACCTGTGTTCAATGTACAACTTGTTTCAACAACATCCTGTGCAAGAGGTTGAGCGAGCTAGAGCTTTTTTTTTGGAATGAAGGAGGATCAGAGGTGACTTGATAGAGGTGTGTAAAATGCTAAGAGGCATAGATCGGGAGAATAGCCAGAGACATTTTCCCACGATGGAAATGGCCAATACAAGAGGGCATACATTTATGATTGGAGAAACATATGGGGGGGTATCAGAGGTAGTTTTTTTAAACAAAAGACAGTGGTATTTGGAACCTATTGCCAGGGCTTGTGGTAGATACAAGAGGGCATACATTTATGATTGGAGAAACATATGGGGGGGTATCAGAGGTAGTTTTTTTAAACACAAGACAGTGGTATTTGGAACCTATTGCCAGGGCTTGTGGTAGAGGCAGGTACTTACTCATGCTGCCCGTTATGCTGTTGGCATTTAGGGGCAACAGGGAAGATCATCCAACTCTGTCTGTCCATACATTTACACACAGATATAGGATGATTCCTCATCGCTGTAACACTTTCTTTTTGACCGTCCAGGGCTGTTGGCCCTGAGCTAGAGGCAGATACATTTAGGAGACTGTTCTATGTTCCATATTCAGTGTAGTGTTCAGTTCTGGTAACCTGTTTATAGCAAAAGCCGGTCAGAGGTGTAGTGGCAACCGCACCAGAGTCAGACGTGAGTGGTCCTGAGTTCAAACCCAGCCAGCTCCTCGCACGTTTTCCATCCGTGCTGGGCTGAGCATCAAGCTGGTAACTTGGCCTCATAAAAGACAGACAAATGCTGAAGAAATGGCAAGGCTGCCGCCCGATGAGCCACAGGGTGGGGAGAGGAACGACGACATTATAGGAAAGAAATGGAGGCCTTAGAGAAAGTGCAGAAATGATTTACCAGAATGCTGCCTACATTTGAGAGCATGTCTTATGAGGAGAGATTGAGAGAGTTAAGGCTTTTCTCTTTGGAGCAAAGGAGGATGAGAGGTGATGAGAGGGGTACAAGATGGTAAGAGGCATAAATGGAGAGGACAACCAACGCCTTTTTCCCAGGGTGGAAATGGCTAATACAACATAATATACTTCAAAGGTGATTGGAGTGAAGTTCGGTAATTCCTAAAGTAAGTACATGCTCGGCACAGCACTGTGGGCCGAAGGTCCTGTATTGTGCTGTAGGTTTTCTATGTTTCTATCTCTATTTCTGTCTTTCCTTTCACTAGTCTGCAGGTCACCCTTGGGCAAGGTGTAGCACCTGCTTCGCCCCCTCCCCTGATCGGGGTTACATGAAGCCTGGGAGCAGGTGGTGGATGGTTGTATGAGCAGCTGGAGCATATCACAAGACCTGCGATGTGAACACTGACACCAGGCAGACAATCTCTGAAGAGTATTGAGAATGGCTGGGGTCACCCATCTTGTAAAGACACTGTCCAGAAGAAGACAATAGGACACCACTTGTGTAGAAAAATTTGCCTGGTGTCAACAGTCGCATAACCAGGACTTGTGATGTGCACCAGCTGCTCACACGACCATCCACCACCTGGTCCCACGGCTTCAAGTGACCCTAATCCAAGGTGGGGAGGGGGGCTAAGCAGGAGCTACACCTTGCTTAAGGGTGACATGCACTACTCCACTAATTTTGCTCTCTTTATGCACACTTATTTAATTTCTTTGCAATTTATAATATTTTTAATGCATTGCTCTGTACTGTTGCTGCAAAACCACAAATTTCACAATATGTCAGTGATAATAAAAAGGATTCAGATTTTGATTCAATCAATAAAGTCACATCTGGTCACCCAGCTCAGTTCATCCTTTGTCCTGTCCCTTGTCCTCAGTTTTCAAGGATTAAGCCTCCACAGCCATGTTATGTTGAAGAAATCTCCCTTCTTCTCAGTCCATTTCCTTTAAGCTTTTGAGCCCTGATTTGACACTCTTTTGAGTCGACTGAGGGTGCCAGTTCTTGCAGTTAGTTGTAGGAAAGGCAGATGAAATTCTTGCAAAAGTGAAAGAGCTTACAAAGTTATACATTATTGATAAATTTTAAATATTTTATAAATATAGATTAAATAATTTATCTCGATTTAGGTCACAGCTGGAGGACTGCAGCCAATTTTGTCAAGACTTTGGAAATAATGCAGAGTACTTTAGGGGCAGGGCTGAGGGGGTTCAGTTGAGTGAAGAGCTTGTATCAGGCAGCATTGGTCAGTGAAGTTTATGGGGAGATTTAACACTGGTGTTCAGTTAACTGGGGGATCCACTGGAGAATAAAAACAGAAGCTGTTTCTACTCTCAAAGTTCAAAGTACATTTATCAAATTATGTATACAGTATACAACCCTGAGATTTGTCTCTTTGCAGGCTGCCACAAAACAAAGAAACACAATAGAATCCATTAAGAAAAAAATCCCACACAACAAAGATTGCCAAACACCCAATGTGTGAAAAAAGAACAAATCATGCAAAGAATAAGGAAAGTATACAAATAACAGATAGTCAGTTCAAAAAGGAACATGTGGGACAAAGAGAAAACTTTCTTAACAACTCTCCCTGTTACGGGCGGCATGGTCGCCTAGTGCCAGCAATTGTGAGTGGGTTCAAATCTCGCTGCTGTCTGTAAGGAGTTTGTACATTCAGATCAGAGTTAGTAAGTTGTGGGCATGTTATGTTGGAGCCGGAAGAGTGGTGACACTTGTGGGCTGCCCCCAGCGCATTCTGTGATTGTGTTGGTCATTGATGCAAGCATTTAACTGTATGTTTCAATGTTTTGATGCACATGTGACAAATAAAACTAACCTTCATCTTAAGCCAGTGAACTTAATTGTAAGGTGGGAGAGACAATTTGGTCTGTTCATATTACAGTGTTGCCTTCATGTTGAAAACTACAATTTGTCCTTTTATAATCTTGAACTATGTAAACAGAACACTTGTGTTCATTTCCAGAGGGACGGAATTGAAAAGGAGTTTATCTCTGTTAAAGCTGAAAAGGAATGTTCTAGTTAGACCTGCTTGCTCTTTGGACAATTATCGAACCTGTATCTGTGAACAAGGTGCTGCAGTAATTACAGCTCACAGCCCCGATCCCCGGTGAGCTGGGCTCGACGTCGACCTCGGGCACTGTAAGTGTGGAATTTGAATGCTCACCCTGTGATCACACAGCCTTCCTCTGGGCACTCCATTCCTTATGCCAGTTCTGAAAGGTTAATTGCCTGCTGCAAGTTAAACTTTAGTGTAACTGTTGTCACATATCAGGGAGTCTTAGAACAGTACCGCACAGAAAGAGGGCCCTCGGCCCATCTAGTCCATGCTGACCTGTCTGCCTAGTCCCAACTGTTTTCAGCCAGACAATGTCACTTCATACCCCTCCCATCCAGATACGCATCCAAACTTCTCTTAAACATTTCAATTGAACCCAAAACCACTATTTCTGCTGGCAGCTTGTTCCAAACTCTCACCACTATCTGAGTGAAGAAGTTCCTCCTCAAATTCCCCTTAAACATTTCATCTTTCACCCTTAACCTATGACCTCTAACTCTCGTCTCACCAAACCTCAGTGAATAAACCCTTCTTGCATTTACCCTATCTATACCCCTCATAATTTTGTATGCCTCTATCAAATCTCCTGTCACTCTCCTACACTCCAGGGAATAAAGTCCTAACTTATTCAACCTTTCCCTATAACTCAGATCCTCAAGTCCCAGCAACATGCTTGTAAATTTTCTCTGTACTCTTTCAATCTTATTGATATCTTTCTTGAAGGCAGGTGACCAAAACAGCATGCAATACTCCAAAATAGGCCGTACCAACACTTTATAGAACTTCAACATAACAGCCCATCTCTTGTTCTCCATACTTTGAATTATTAAAGCCAAAGTGGCAAAAGCTTTCTTTACAACCCTGTCTACCTGTGAGGCCACTTTCAATGAATTACGGACCTGTATTCCCAGATCTGCACACGTCAGTGCCCCACCCTGGCTGGTCCTCTTGAAATGCAACCCCTCACACTTGTCTGCATTAAATTCCATCTGCCATTGTTCAGCCCATTTTTCCAGCTGGTTCTGGTGCTGCTGCAAGCTCTGATAGTTTTTCTCACTGTCCACTACATCCCCACTCTTGGTGTTAACCGCAAATTTGCTGATCCGGCTAACTGCATTATCATCCAGGTCATTGATAATAGACGCCAAACAACAATGAACCCAGAACTGAACCCTGCGGCAGTCCGCTAGTCACAGGCCTCCAGTCAGAGAGGCAACTCTCTACTACCACTCTCTGGCTTCTTCCACAAAGCCAATGTCTAATCCAATTTACTACCTCCTCTTAAATGGCGAGCAACTGAACCTTCTTAACCAACCTCCCATGCGGGACCTTGTCAAATGTCTTACTAAGTCCATGCAGACAACATCCACTGCCTTGCCTTCATCAACTTTCCCGGTAACTTCCTCGAAAACTCTATAAGATTGGTTAGACATGACCTCTCATGTACGAAGCCATGTCTATCCAAATATTTATATACCCGGTCCCTTCCAATTACATCCCCACTGCTGACGGCAGGCTCGCCGACCTACAATTTCCTGGCTTATTCTTAGAGCCCTTCTTAAACAATAGATCGACATTGGTGATCCTCCAGCCCTCAGGCTCCTCTCCTGTCACTAAGGATGATTTAAATAACTCTGCTAGGCCCCTGCAATTGCTGCACTTTCCTCTGCAGGGTCCAAAGGGACACCTTGTCAGGCCCTGGGGATCTATCCACCCTAATTTGCCACAAGACAGCAAACATCTCCTCCTCAGTAATCTGTTTGGGCCTATGACCTTGCTGCTGCCTTGCCTCACTTCGATAGAATCTATGTCTGTCTCCCAAGTAAATACTGATGGGAAAAATCCATTTAAGATCTCCCCCAAAATCTCTTTTGGCTTCACTCATAGCTAACCGTTCTGATCTTCCAGAACCGGAATCAAGATTAATATCATTGGCATATGTTGTGAAACATCAGCAGAACAACGCATAATTAATCAGCCAATCATGTGACAGCAACTCAATGCATTAAAGCATGCAGACATGGTCAAGAATGGGGAAGTAATGTGTTCTGAGTGGCTTTGACTGTGAAATGATTGTTGGTGCCAGACCGGGTGGTTTGAGTATCTCAGAAACTGTTGTTCCCCTGGGGTTTTCAGGCACAACGGTCTCAAGGGTTTGTAGAGAATGGTGCGAAGAACAAAAAAACATCCAGTGAGTGACAGTCGTGTGGGCAAAAATATCTTGTCAATGAGAGAGGTCAGAGAATGGCAAGACTGGTTGAAGCTGACGGGAAGGCAACAGTTACAACAGTGGTGTGCAGAAGGGCATCTCTGGATTCACAACACATCACAGCAGCAGAAGACCACACCGGGTTCCACTCCCCTACCTGGCCACTGAGTGTATACTAATCTGAATTGGATGAGTAGGTGGGCTTCAGACAGGTCTGTAGTCCACGTTGCTGGACGCATTTAGTAAGCTAACCAACGTTCCTCTGCATACTTTGCAGTAGACAAAAAATGAGGATGAGAATATGACAATGGGAGATATCAAATGAAGGAAAAAAACACCCTTGTAAAGAATCCACGGGTATGCACCTGGGCAAATATTCATGAAATATGGATTGTTTTGCCTTGTTTTAGCACCCCCCCAACCTCGATTTCTTCCTTCAGTGTTCTCTTGCTACTTAGAGTGAATGCCCACAAGGCACTGAATCTATATGGTGATGTGTATGTACCATGTCTCATGTGGATAAGACATGAAAGAACAGGACCAATCAAATGTGACAGTGGGAAGGTGTGTATGGAACCAGAGGAAATAGCCAAGGTACTTAATGAATACTTTACTTCAGTACTCACTATGGAAAAGGATCTTAATGATTGTAGTGATGACTTGCAGCCGACTGAAAAGCTTGAGCATGTAGATATTAAGGAAGAGGATGTACTAGAGCTTTTGGAAAACATCAAGTTGGATAAGTTGCCGGGACTGGACGAAATGTACCCCAGGCTACTTTGGGAGGTGAGGGAGGAGATTGCTGAGCCTCTGGCAATGATCTTTGCATCATCAATAGGGACAGGAGAGGTTACCAAGAATTGGAAGGTTGCAGGTATTGTTCCTTTATTCAAGAAAGGGAGCAGAGATAGACCAGGAAATTATAGACCAGTGAGTCTTACCTCAGTGGTTGGTAAGTTGAAGGAGAAGATCCTGAGAGGCAGGATTTATGAACATTTGGAGAGGCATAATATGATTAGGAATAGTCAGCATGATTTTGTCAAAGGCAGGTCGCGCCTTACGAACCTGATTGAATCTTTTGAGCATGTGACTAAACACATTGATGAAAAAAGAGCAGTAGATGTAGTGTATATCGATTTCAGCAGGGCATTTGATAAGGTACCCCCTTGCAAGGCTTATTGAGAAAGTAAGAAGGCATGGGATCCAAGGAGAAATTGCTTTGTGGATCCAGAACTGGTTTGCACACAGAAGGCAAAGAGTGGTTGTAGATGGGTCATATTCTGCATGGAGGTCGGTCACCAGTGGAGTGCCTTAGGGAACTGTTCTGGGACCCTTATAGAACATAGAATAGTACAGCACATTATGGGCCCTTTGGCCCACAATGTTGTGTCGACCCTCAAAACCTGCCTCCCATATAACCCCCCCCCCACCTTAAATTCCTCCATATACCTGTCTAGTAGTCTCTTAAACTTCACTAGTGTATCTGCCTCCACCACTGACTCAGGCAGTGCATTCCATGCACCAATCACTCTCTGAGTGAAAAACCTTCCTCTAATATCCCCCTTGAACTTCCCTCCCCTTACCTTAAAGCCATGTCCTCTTCTACTGAGCAGTGGTGCCCTGGGGAAGAGGCGCTGGCTGTCCACTCTGTCTATTCCTCTTAATATCTTGTACACCTCTATCATGTCTCTTCTCATCCTCCTTCTCTCCAAAGAGTAAAGTTCTAGCTCACTTTATCTCTGATCCTAATCCATACTCTCGAAACCAGGCAGCATCCTGGTAAACCTCCTCTGTACCCTTTCCAATGCTTCCACATCCTTCCTATACTGAGGCGACCAGAACTGGACACAGTATTCCAAGTGTGGCCTAACTAGAGTTTTATAGAGCTGCATCATTACATCGCATCTCTTAAACTCTATCCCTCGACTTATGAAAGCTAACACCCCATAAGCTTTCTTAACTACCCTATCTACCTGTGAGGCAACTTTCAGGGATCTGTGGACATGTACCCTGAGATCCCTCTGCTCCTCCACACTACCAAGTATCCTGCCATTTATTTTGTACTCTGCCTTGGAGTTTGTCCTTCCAAAGTGTACCACCTCACACTTCTCTGGGTTGAACTCCATCTGCCACTTCTCAGCCCACTTCTGCATCCTATCAACGTCTCTCTGCAATCTTCGACAATCCTCTACACTATCCACAACACCACCAACCTTTGTGTTGTCTGCAAACTTGCCAACCCACCCTTATACCCCCTCATCCAGGTCGTTAATAAAAATCACAGAACGTAGAGGTCCCAGAACAGATCCTTGTGGGACACCACTAGTCACAACCCTCCAATCTGAATGTACTCCCTCCACCACAACCCTCTGCCTTCTGCAGACTAGCCAATTCTGAATCCACCTGGCCAAACTTCCCTGGATCCCATGCCTTCTGACTTTCTGAATAAGCCTACCATGTGGAACCTTGTCAAATGCCTTACTAAAATCCATGTAGATCACATCCACTGCACTATCCTCATCTATATGCCTGGTGACCTACTCAAAGAACTCCTTCAGGCTTGTTAGGCATGATCTGCCCTTCACAAAGCCATGCTGACTGTCCCTGATCAGACCATGATTCTCTAAATGTCCATAGATCCTATCTCTATGAATCTTTTCCAACACCTTTCCCACCACAGACGTAAGGCTCACTGGTCTGTAATTACCTGGACTATCCCTAATACCTTTTTTGAACAAGGGGACAACATTCGCCTCCCTCCAATCCTCTGGGACCATTCCCGTGGACTATGAGGACATAAAGATCCTAGCCAGAGGCTCAGCAATCTCTTCCCTTGCCTCATGGAGCAGCCTGGGGAATATTCCGTCAGGCCCCGGGGACTTGTCTGTCTTAATGTATTTTAACAACTCCAACACCTCCTCTCCCTTAATATCAACATGCTCTAGAACATCAACCTCATTCTTATTGTCCTCACCATCATCAAGTTTCCTCTCAGTGGTGAATACCGAAGAGAAGTATTCATTGAGGACCTCGCTCACTTCCACAGCCTCCAGGCACATCTTCCCACTTTTATCTCTAATTGGTCCTACCTTCACTCCTGTCATCCTTTTGTTCTTCACATAATTGAAGAATGCCTTGGGGTTTTTCTTTACCCTACTCGCCAAGGCCTTCTCATGCCCCCTTCTTGCTCTTCTCAGCCCTTTCTTAAGCTCCTTTCTTGCTACCCTATATTCCTCAATAGACCCATCTGATCCTTGCTTCCTAAACCTCATATATGCTGCCTTCTTCCACCTGACTAGATTTTCCACTTCACTTGTCACCCATGGTTCCTTCACCCTACCATTCTTTATCTTCCTCACTGAGACAAATTTATCCCTAACATCCTGCAAGAGATCTTTAAACATCGACCACATGTCCATAGTACATTTCCCTGCAAAAACATCATCCCAATTCACACCCACAAGTTCTAGCCTTATAGCTCCATAATTTGCTCTTCCCCAATTAAAAATTTTCCTGTCCTCTCTGATTCTATCCTTTTCCATGATAATGCTAAAGGTCAGGGAGCGGTGATCACTGTCCCCCAGATGCTCACCCACTAACAGATCTGTGACCTGACCCGGGTTCTTTGTGATTTTTATAAATTAGCTGGATGAGGAAGTGGAGGGATGTGTTAGTAAATTTGCTGATGACACAAAGGTTGGAGGTGTTGTGGATAGTGTGGAAGGCTGTCAGTGGTTACTGCGGGACATTGATAGGATGCAAAACTGGGCTGAGAAGTGGCAGATGGAGTTCAACCCAGATAAGTGTGAAGTGGTTCATTTTGGTAGGTCGAATATGATGGCAGAATATAGTATTAATGGTAAGACTCTTGGCAGCGTGGAAGATCAGAGGGATCTTGGGGTCCGAGTCCTTAGGACACTCAAAGCAGCTGCGCAGATTGACTCTGTGGTTAAGAAGGTGTACGGTGTATTGGCCTTCATCAATCGTGGAATTGAATTTAGGAGCTGAGAGGTAATGTTGCAGCTATATAGTACCCTGGTCAGACCCCACTTGGAGTAATGTGCTCAGTTCTGGTTACCTCACTACAGGAAGGACGTGGAAGCCATTGAAAGAGTGCAAAAGAGATTTACAAGGATGTTGCATGGATTGGGGAGCATGCTTTATGAGAATAGGTTGAGTGAACTCGGCCTTTTCTCCTTGGAGCGATGGAGGATGAGAGGTGACCTGATGGAGGTATACAAGATGATGAGAGGCATTGCATTCTGTGGATAGTCAGAGGCTTTTTCCCAAGTCTGAAATGGTTCCCACAAGAGGAAACAGGTTTAAGGTGCTGGGGACTAGGTACAGAGGAGATGTTAGGGGTAAGTTTTTTACTCAGAGAGTGATGAGTGCATGGAATGGGCAGCTGACAACGGTGGTGGAGACGGATAAGATAGGGTCTTTTAAGAGGCTTTTAGATAGGTACATGGAGCTTAGTAAAATAGAGGGCTATAGGTAAGCCTAGTAATTTCTAAGGTATGGACATGTTCAGCACAACTTTGTGGGCCGAAGGGCATTTATTGTGCTGTAGGTTTTCTATGTTTTTATGTTGCTATGTTTCCATTTCAATAATAAATTTACTTCTGAACTTTTTTTCATCCTTCCTGTAGGTAGGTGACTGAAACTGTACACAAAGTTAGAGAAAAGATGGAGAGTGTCGCCATGGAAACACAAAGAGGGTTTACTGCTTGGGATGACTCACCTAGAATAACGATGAAACAGGGAAAGATTATCTACAAGATGGTGACGGTAACGCTTGAGACGAGGGGGCTGGGGCCGTTGTTGCAATAGATTGGGTTCCGGTCTTGGTCACAGGGACACACTCTAATTTTTAGAGTGGTGGTGCTGTTGTAGCTTGGTGATCCGTTGTCGGAAACAATGATGGGGACGAAGTACTCTCGAACCTCATTTTGATCGAAGCCAGCCTGGTTCACGGTGATGTTGGCAGTGTTATCTGGAGAGCAACAGAGAGAGAGGAGAAAATAATGAATGTTTGTTTTAAGAAAATTGAACGTAGACTTCTAAAAAGACCACCATCTTGCCGTAGCGTTTGCAGGTGTGCATGCTTCAATGACCAGGAGAGCTACGTTGGCTGGTCAGAGCCTGGTGCTTTGGCTCTTGGTCAGTTCATCCATGCCAGACAGCTCAAAGGTTGGAGGCCAGATGGAGAGTGGTCCACCAGTCCTCAAGATTCAGAGGTTCAGCTCAGGGCTCACACCCCCGAGTGGTCAGAAAACAGTGGTTATGGAAACAGCAGAGAAGAATCCTTCTATACAGACAGCTGGAGGACCTTCATTGGTCCCTAAACATCAGCAGTGTAACAGGCAGTAAACAAATGTTGAACATACAACAGTCAAGACACAGCAGGCCATTCGGTTCAGAATGTGGTGCTGAACTTTTAACCTACTCTCCGATCAATCTAACCCTTCCTTCCTACATAATCCTCCATTTTTCAATCACCCATGTGGTAGCTGAATCTCTTAAATGACCCAAATGTATCTGCTTCTACCACCTCCCCTGGCAGGACTGTCCTCTCACCCATCAAACTCTGTGTAAAGGACATACCTCTGACATACCTCCCTATACTTTCCTCCGGTCACTTTAAAATGATACCCCCTTGTATTAGCCATTTCTGTCCTGGGAAGTCCACTCTATTGATTTCTCTGTCACCTTGTACACCTCTATCAAGTGACCTCACATCCTCCATCACTCCAAAGAGAAAAGCCCTAGACTGCACAACATTCCTCATAAGACTTGCTCTCTAATCCAGTCAGCGTCCTGGTAAATCTCCTCTACATACTCTCTGAAACTTCCACATCCTTCCTGTAATGAGGTGCCAGAACTGAACACAATATTCCCAGTATGGTCTAACCAAATCTTACCTTGTAATACTGTCTCATAGCTCTTGAACTCCATCCCCTGACTAATGCCATATGCTCTCTTCACAACCCTATCAAGTTGCATAGCAACTTTGAGGGATAAGGCCATAAGACCATAAAGGTGTAAGGGTAGAATTAGGCTATTTGGCCCATCAAGTCTGCTGTGCCATTTCATCGTGGCTGATTCATTATTCCTCCCCATCTCCTGCCTTCTCCCAATATCCCTTCATGCCCCGACCAATCAAGAATCTATCAACCTCTGTCTTAAATATACATAAGGACTTGGTCTCCACAACTGCCTGTGGCAAAGAATTCCACAGATACACCACTCTCTGGCTAAAGAAACTCCTTCTCATCTCTGTTCTAAAAGTATATTATTCTGAGGCTGTTTTCTCTGGCCTTAGGCTCCCCCACCATAGGATCCATCCTCTCCACATCCACTCTATCATGGCCTTTCACCATTTGATAGGTTTCAATGCGGTCACACTCATTCTTCTGAATTCCAGTGAATACAGGCCCCGAGCCATCAAGTGCTCTTCCTATGACAAGTCATTCAATGCTGGAACAAAATGGACATGGATTCTGTTCCTCCACTCTACCAAGAAAACGACCACTCACCCTATATTTTGCCCCTGAGTGAAAACATTCCCCCCAGACTCAGAACCGGGTTTGATATCATTGGCATATGTTGTGAAATTTGTTGCTTTATGGCAGCAGTACATTGTAATTTGTCATAACAAAAACTGCAAATTACAGTATGTATCTCTCTTTTTAAGAAGGTAAATTAACTCAATAGTGCAAAAAGAGAAAAAATGTCCATTCAGAAATCTGATGGCAGAGAGGAAGATGCTGTTCCTGATTTGCTGAGTGTGTGACCCTTTCACCTTTAACCTATGATCTCTAGTTTTAAACTCACCTAACCTGTAATGTTCCCTCTAATACCTGTATCTTCATCCTGGGAAAAAGACACTATCTGTGCCTCCTGTAACGTCTTGCCTCCCCTCAGCCTTGGATGCTCCAGGGAAAGCTTTTCAGATTTGTCCAATCTCTCCGTATCGGTGACGCTCTCTAATCCAAGCAGCACTCTGCCGCGCCCTCATCAAAGTCTCCACATCCTTCCTGCAATGGGGTGACCAGGAACTGCACACAATACGCCTGGTGTGGCCTGTTTTAGACAGCTGCAACATGATTTCCGGGCTTTTAGCAGTAGCATCGCAGTTAGCGCAACGCTACGCAGTGCCACTGACACAAGCTCAAACCCCACCGTTGTCTGCAGAGTTTGTACGTTCTCCCCATGACTGCACGGGTTTCCTCCGGGTGCTCTGGTTTCCTCCCACAGTCTGAACATGTACCAGTTAGTAGGCTGTGGGCATGCTGCGTTGGCGCCGCAAGAAAGGAGACTCTTGTGGGCTGCCCCCAGCACTTCATCAGTCTGGGTTGGTCATTGACACAAACAACACATTTCACAGATGTTTCGATATAGATGTGACAAATAAAGCTAATATTTAATATAATCTTTAATTGAGGCCTAATCAAAGTTTTATACAACTGAAACATGATTTCCCAACATTTATACTCTATAATCAATGAAAGCAAGGATATTGTATACCTTGTACACAAAATCGATGATCTCAGAGCTCGGGTGCTGAATCAGAAGGACATTAGGACCACGTGTGTCCTTTGTTTCACAGAATCCTGGTTTACCCCTTCTGTACCGGATGCAGCAATTCAGATTGGTGGGTTTACTATACACAATCAGGATAGATCTCTAGTTTCTCAAAAACAGAGGTGGTGGAGTATGCCTCATGATCAACTCTTCTTGGTGCACAAATATATCAATGCTGTCCCAATTCTGCTCACCAGACCTGGAATATCCAGCAGTAAAGAGCCATCCTTTTTACCCACCACGGGAGTTCTCTGGGGTCATTTTGGTAGCAGTTTACATTCCACCTCAGGCCAATGTCAAGCAGGCTTCAGATGATCTGAGCAATGGGATCAACATGCCGAAACAGCGCACCCTAACATCTTCACCATCGTCTTGGGGGATTTTAACCTGGCCAGGAAAAAAATCACTAAGCAATTACCATCAACAGATCCATTTCAATACCAGAGGAGACAACACACTGGACCATTGCTACACTACCATCAAGATTGCCTACTGTGCTATTCCACGCCCTCACTTCGGGAAGTCTGATCACCTGGCTGTACTTCTACTCCCTGAGTATAGGCAGAGACTGACGTCTGCAGCACCAGCAGTGAGGACCAAGAAGGAATGGACAAGGGAATCACAGGAACACCGACAGGACTGCTTTGTATCGGCGAACTGGACAGTATTCAGGATTCATCCAGGAATCTGGATGAGTATGCTGCAGTTGTTACCGACTTCATTAAAACCTGTGTGGATGAGTGTGCGCCCACAAAGACTTACTGCACATTCCCAAACCAAAAGCCATGGATGAACCAGGAGGTATGTCATCTACTGAAGGCTAGATCTGTGGCTTTCAAGTCTGGCAACCCAGTCCTGTACCAGAAAACCAGGTGTGATTTGTGTAGGGCTATTTCAAGGGTGAAGAGACAATTTTGAATGAGGTTGGAGGCAACATCGGATGCACAGCAACTCTGGCAGAGTCTGCAAGACATTACTTCCTACAAAGCAAAACCCAATAGTATGAATGACTGATGCTTCACTACCAGATGAACTCAATGCCTCTATGCCTGCTTTAAAAGGGAGAACACAACTACAGCTGTGAAGATCCCTGCTGCACCTGATGACCCTGTGATCTCTGTCTCAGAGGCCGATGTTAAGCTGTCTTTAAAGAGAGTGAACCTTCACAAGGCAGAAGGTCCCGATGGAGTACCTGGTAAGGCTCTGAAAACCTGTGCCAACTAACTGGCGGGAGTATTCAAGGACATTTTCAACCTCTCACTACTATGGGCGGAAGTTCCCACTTGTTTTAAGAATTATACCAGTGCCTAAGAAGAATAATGTGAGCTGCCTTAATGGCTATTGCCCGGTAGCAATCACATCTATAGTGATGAAATGCTTTGAGAGATTGGTCATGACTAGGCTGAACTCCTGCCTCAGCAAGGACCTGGACCCATTGCAATTTGCCTATCGCCACAATAGGTCAATGGCAGACGCAATCTCATTGGCTCTCCACACGGCTTTAGACCACCTGGACAACACAAACACCTACGTTAGGATGCTGTTCATCGACTATAGCTCAGCATTTAATACCATCGTTCCCACAACTGTAACTGAGAGGTTACAGAACCTGGGCCTCTGTACCTCCCTCTGTAATTGGATGCTCAGCTTCCTAACTGGAAGACCACAATTTGTGCGGATTGGTGATAACATCTCCTCCTCGATAACGATCAGCACTGGTGCTCCTCAGGGGTGTGTGTAGCCCACTGCTCTACTCTCTCTATACCCATGACTGTGTGGCTAGGCATAGCTCAAATACCATCTATAAACTTGCTGACAATACAGCCATTGTTGGTAGAATCTCAGATGCTGACGAGAGGGCGTACAGGAGTGAGATATGCCAATGAGTGAGTGGTGCCGCAGCAACGACCTGGCACTCAACGTGAGTAAGACAAAAGAACTGATTGTGGACTTCAGGAAGGGTAAGATGAAGGAACACGTACCAATCCTCATAGAGGGATCAGAAGTGGAGAGAGTGAGCAGCTTCAAGTTCCTGGGTGTCAAGATCTCTGAGGATCTAACCTGGTCCCAACATATCTATTCAGTTATACAGAAGGCAAGACAGCAACTATACTTCATTAGGAGTTTGAAGAGATTTGGTATGTCAACAAATACACTCAAAAACTTCTATAGATGTACTGTGGAGAATATTCTGACAGGCTACTGGTATGCGAGGGGGGGCGCGGTTGGGGCTACCGCACAGGACCAAAAGAAGCTGCAGAAGGTTGTAAATTTAGTTGGCTCCATCTTGGGTACTGGCCCACAAAGTACCCAGGACATCTTCAAAGAGCGGTGTCTCAGAAAGGCAGCAATTATTTTAAAGGGCCTCCAGCACCCAGGGCATGTCCTTTTCTCACTGCTACTATTAGGTAGGAGGAGAAGCCTGAAGGCACACACTCAGTGATTCAGGAACAGCTTCTTCCCCTTTCCCAGCTGATTCCAAATGGGCATTAAATCCTTGAACACTACCTCACTTTTTAAATATATATTATTTCTGTTTTTTGCACGATTTTTAATCTTTTCAATATACATATACTGTAATTTATTTACTTACTTTTTTTTCTTCTTCTTCTATATTATGTATTGTATTGAACTGCTGCTGCTAAGTTAACAAATTTCACGTCACGTGCTGGTGATAATAAACCTGATTCTGATTCTGATTCTGATCCAGGTCTGTGAATAATACAGAGATGTGTCAGGGACTGTGATTGGAGAGAGAATGAGCTGGGAACTGTGACTGGAGCAGAGATGAGACAGGGACTGTGATTGGAGAGAGGATGAGCTGGGAACTGTGACTGGAGCAGAGATGTGTCAGGGACTGTGATTGGAGAGAGAATGAGCTGGGAACTGTGACTGGAGCAGAGATGAGCCAGGGACTGTGATTGGAGAGAGAATGAGCTGGGAACTGTGACTGGAGCAGAGATGAGCCAGGGACTGTGATTGGAGAGAGAATGAGCTGGGAACTGTGACTGGAGCAGAGATGAGCCAGGGACTGTGATTGGAGAGAGGATGAGCTGGGAACTGTGACTGGAGCAGAGATGTGTCAGGGACTGTGATTGGAGAGAGAATGAGCTGGGAACTGTGACTGGAGCAGAGATGAGACAGGGACTGTGATTGGAGAGAGGATGAGCTGGGAACTGTGACTGGAGCAGAGATGTGTCAGGGACTGTGATTGGAGAGAGAATGAGCTGGGAACTGTGACTGGAGCAGAGATGAGCCAGGGACTGTGATTGGAGAGAGAATGAGCTGGGAACTGTGACTGGAGCAGAGATGAGCCAGGGACTGTGATTGGAGAGAGGATGATGAGGCATTGTTCACGTGGATAACCAGAGGTTATTTTCCCAGGGCTAAAGTGGCTAACACGAGGGGCAGAGTTTTAAGGTGCTTGGAAATAGATACAAGGGGGATATCAGAGGTAAGTTTTCCACACAGAGAGGTGGGTGCGTGGAATGCACTGCCAGTGACAGTGGTAGAGGCAGATACAAAAGGGTCATTCAAGAGACTCTTAGATAGGTATACGGAGCTTAGAAAAATAGAGAGCTATGTGATAGGGAAACTCTAGGCAGTTTCTAGAGTAGGTTACATGGTTGGCACAACATTGTGGGCTGAAGGGCCTGTAATGTGCTGTAGGTTGCTAAGATTCTATAAGGGCAATGTTCCAGCAACTCCTTTTTAATTACACAGGTATCCTTCCTAGTACTCACCTATGGCATTTACTTATCTGGTCTTGCCCTATCAGCGATATTCCATTGCTGTTTGCACCCCCTCCAACTTCTCTGCTTCTGAAAACCAGCATTTTCTCACTTTCCCGGTTCTGATGAAGGTCCCACACCTGTAAAGTCAACTGTTACATCCACTGTAGCCGCTGCATGGCCCACCAAGTGTTTCCAGAACTGTCAGCCTTTGTTTCTGGCCTCCACAGACCAGGATTAGACAGTTGAATATTCACTAGAATTACATCAAACAATCACATCCCATAGTTTGATCTCAGTTCCCAGTGTAATCTACTCACCGCCGTTGTTTTTCACAGAGAAGTTGCTGACCTTCAGTGGAATACTGAAGGAGAATTTAACATTTGATGTCATTTCATCCTTATCAACAGCAGAGATCATTTCGATTACCTGAAAATCAAATTGCAATGTTAAATCCACTCAGGTGCAGCATGTTTCAATATAGTACTGACAGCTTCCATCCAGCGACTTGTGGTGGACTGTTAAGTAATGTACAAGAAATAGTTTAATCAGTAACTCTGTATGTGTGAGCTGAGATTCCCAGAAATAAATTCTCAGTAATATATCATGTATAACAGGCTCCCAGATATACACACTCAACAGCCACTGGGGCTTTCCTTTTTAGAATGAAGGAGGATGAGAGGTGACTTGATATTTCAAAAGTTATAAGTCAATAAAATATGTTTACACTCAGTGTCCACTTTATTATGTACACCTGCTCATTAATGCAAATATCAGCCAATCATGTGGCAGCAACTCAGTGCATAAAAGCATGTAGACATGGTTAAGAAGTTCAGATGTTGTTCAGACCAAACATCAGAACAGGGAAGAATTCTAACATAAGTGACTTTGATCGAGTCAGTCAAATCAGTCAAGGTGGCTTACACTCAGTAGATCCAAGAAACGTAATAGAATCAATGAAAGACCACACCCATCAGTACAAACAACCAATGTGCAAAGGACAATAAACTGCAAATACAAAAGAGGAAAAAATAATAATAAATAAATACATGAGATGAAGAGTCCTTGAAAGTGAGTCGATAGGTTGTGGGAACAGTTCAGTGTTGAGTTGAGTGATGTTGAGTGAAGTTATCCCCTCTGGTTTAAGAGCATGATGGCTGAGGGTTAATAGCTGTTCCTGAATCAGGTGGTGTGGGTCGTGGGGATCCTGTACCTTCTTCCTGATGCCAGCAGCAAGGAGAGAGCATGGCCTGGTTGGTGGAGGGCCCCAGTGATGGGCGCTGCTTTCCTGTAACAAAGCTCTGTGTAGATCTGCTCGGTGGTGGGGAGGACTGGGCCATATCCACTGCATTTTGTAGGATTTTCCATTCAAGGGCAATGGTGTTTCCATACCAGGCTGTGATGCAACCAGTCAATATATTCTCCAACATATATCTATAGAAATCTGGTTAAAGGATTGCTACCTGTGCCACATGCTAGTGAGGCTAAAACTCGGAAGATTATACAGTTCAATACGTGGCTAAGGAGTTGGTGTAGGAGGGAGGGCATAAGATTTTGGATCATTGGGCTCTCTTGCAGGGAAGGTGGGACCTACACAGGAGACATAGTGATTCAAGTTTGGACTGGAATTGCCACTTTGCCCATGAGATTGCTTTCTAGAGATCATATCTGGACCCCTTGCCTCTTCACTTGGATTACCAGACCTTAATGCCACTGATCTGGCCCTTAGCAGATTGCCGATCTCACGGTTCATCCAGAGCTTCTGGTTGGGGAAGACAGAATAATTTTGTGGACACGCATTTGTCCACATCTGTTTCTTTATAAAGTCCGTGACAACAGTGGTGTACTCGTTCAGACCCTCTGATGAACCCACCGACTCAGAGCCACTTCTCTGCCTCCCGTTGTCCTTATCTCTGGAGCTTTGCTTTTTAACCTCTGCCTGTATGCAGGTAGGAGGACAGCCCTGTGATCAGATTTCCTAAAATGTGGCCTAGGCACGGTGCAGTAAGCACTTCTTATCGTAGTACCGCAGTGGTCCAGTGTTGGGACTCTTGGAGCTGCAGGTTACATGCTGATAAAAATCGGGCAGAAATTCCTTCAAACAGGTCTGACTGAAATCCCCAGCAATGAATTGAAGTGCACGGGGTGAACTGTTTTTTGTTTGGTGACGGCAGCATTGAATGTCTTGATTGTCTGGTTAACGTCGGCTTTTGGCAGTAAGTAAACTATGGTCAGGATCATGAAGGAGGAACTCTCTTGTTAAGAAGATTAGTCAGCACTTAGCATTAAATGTTACAGATCAGAAGAGCAAGACCACCAGGTTTGAGCACCACTGTTTATCACGAAACACAGACTCCCACCTTTTGCTTTCTCTGAATCAACAGTCTGGTCCATCCCATGTATTGAGAAGCTTTGGGGTCTTACTGATGCATCCGGAGTGTCCAGAGTGAGCCATGCCTCCGGAAAACACAGAACGCAGCAATTCCTCATTTCCCTCCGATACAGCTATCTTGTCCTTACGTCCTCAATCTTGTTGAAATCTTCAAGTTCCAAGGAGTGAACGTAACCAACAGCTTGTCCAACCCCATAGAAGCCATGGCCCAGAAGCTCACCAGCACCCCTGTTTCCTCAGGAAGCTAAAGTAATTTGGCATGTCCCCATCAACCCTCACCAATTTTTATCAAAACTCCTTAGAAAGCATCCTACTCAGATGCCCATCACCTCAAGAAACTACAGAGTTGTGGACACAGCTCAGCACATCACAGGAGCCATCTACACTTATTGCTACTTGGTGAAGCAGCCAGCATAATCAAAGACCCATCGCACCAGGCACATAGTCTTCTTCTCTCCTCTCTCATCGGGGACAGCTTCTACCCCAGTTACTAGACTATTGAATGATAAAATGGACTTCGGACCTCACGACCTACCTCATGGCCTTGCACCTCATTGTCTACCTAGACTATATCTTCCCAGTAAATCTAACGCTGTATTTTCAATTCTGTTATTGTCTGCCCATCAGATTCAGATCCTGTACCACCTCAGTGTATTGATCTGTGCAAAGAAAACATCAGTATGGCTGGCAAGCAAAGCAAAGATTTTCACAGTACCTCGGTACAGGCAACAAAAATAATGAGATAATTAAACCAATTAACCTTTAGACCAGGGGTTCCCAACCTGGGGAACACAGACCCTTTGGTTATTGATAGGGGTTCACGGCATAGCTCCTGCACTAACCCCTTGGGGTATCATTTCCTACACTCCCTTGAAACTTACCAAATTCACTGCAAAATTTATTGTATTACTGTACTGTATTTTCCTAAAATCATGCAAACTGAAAGAATAGACACGAGGTGAAAATCTAGAGCAATACACACAATGGATGGAGAAGCTCAACAGGTCAGGCAGCATCTGTGGATGGGAATAAACGGTCGACATTTCAGGCAGAGGCCCTTGTTGGATTAGTAATTGGCATGACATCCAATAATCTGGTAATTCTGCCAGAGCGCTACCAACAAGGTCTAAGCATAGTATATTATCGGAGATTTATTGTGAGCAGAGATGGGGCAAAATCAGGTGCGGGGGTGGGGGGTAAAGTGCGGGGAAGACCAACTGAAAGAGACAGACAGGAGCAAGGGCAAAGGGAGAGAGTGTGTGAGATGGAGAGGTGAGTGGTTGGTTGTAGATCTTGCAGTACCCAATAATAAAAAAAAGGAAGAGGAAAGATTAGCTTTATTTGTCACATGTACATTGAAGCTTCGAGACATAAAGTGAAATGTGTCATTTTGCATCAGCAACAAACACATTACTTTATGAACATAATCTATCTATGTGCTGGGGGCAGCCCCCAAGAGTCGTCAGGCTTCCAAGTCCAAATAAGAATGCCCACAACTTACTAACTCTAACCTGTATGTCTTTGGAACATTGGAGGAACCAGGAGCACCCAAATGAAAGCCAAAAGACATACAGGGGCACTCTAAAGCATTACACTAACACTCTGCTACCGTGACATCCCTCTATCATGCTGTCCTGTGCAGCTGGTTGGAGAGTGTAGATCTAGTACCACACTACAGGAAGGACATGGAGGCTTTGGAAAAGGTGTAGAAGAGGTTTACCAGGCTGATGCCTGGATTAGAGAGTAATTGGCGATCACTGGTAGTTTAAAGCAATGTGCTAACACGGTGCTACCATTCCACACAAGTTCCACTTACAGTTCCAATTGGGTCGTTCTCACACACTTGGGGAGAGTAACTGTCTGCAAGCGTTGGTGCGTTGTCATTTTCGTCCTGAACTGCAATAAGTACAGATGTACTGGATACCGAATCTGTAAAACAAATGAAGAGAAGCATTCTGAAATGTCCAGACATCTGCAGTAACAACAGGCACATTGTTTGATGTCTTTTCCTTAGACAATTGTAACGGAGGTCAAAATAATAGTTACTCCAGAACCGATGCAGCACAAAAAAACACAATACCATAAAGAACACAATAAATATAAATACATAAGATAACTTATATGCAATATTGTGCAAAAATCTTAGATATATACAAGGTTAGGGTTCCAGGGCGTAATCCCGGGCAAGGCTTTTTTTTGGAAGACCGGCAGTTGCCCAAGCTGCAAGTCTCCCCTCTCCACGCCACCGATGTTGTGCAAGGGAGGGGCATTAGAGCTCAGTACTATACATTGATAGATTATATGTTCATAAAGTAATGTGCTAGGCTGACAGTCAGGAAATCATAAAGTAGTAGTGGAGTTAGTGGGTGGAGGTATTGATCAGCCTTACTGCTTGGGGAAAGTAACTGTTTTTGAGTCTGGTGGTCCTGGCTTGGATACTACATAACCTCCTCCCTGATGGGAGTGGGACAAACAGTCCATGAGCAGGGTGGGTGGGATCCTTCATGATGCTACTGGCCCTTTCCTGGCACCTTTCTGTATGTATGTCCTTGAGGGCAGGTAGGCTGATTCTGGTGATACGTTGGGTAGTTTTGATTGCTCACAGTATATCTCTGTTTTGTCCTGTGGGTTAAAGAAGGTGAAAGGATAAAGGTTAGTTGTGTTCTAGGACTATCGGTTCCAGGGATAACTGCAGGTCACTTCAAGGTGAGTGGGTAGTGAACGCTTTGGACCTGCGTGGGGCACTGGAGAGCAGTGGGCTCTGAGGTTTTGAGAGGACCTGAATTAATTAATTGTTGTTTAATGAGAGTTGTTAATCATTTAGAATTCCTTGTGTTTTTCACAAGCAACCTGCTCTTTGTAATCTGCTCTCCTTGTGCTTTCTATATAAACTTGCATAAGTTTATTTTGATAGAGCAGGGGATGCAGGTTACTTGTATTATTTAAGCAGACACCCGATTTGCACTAATTGCCAGGTCCTAGTTTAGAGAATGTTACTTCTCACAGTGTCACTGGGCTGAGCCACCAATGCTTTTGGGAATTATTATGAATAAACTGTAGTCGCCATCTCTGCATCAGAGTCTGTCTTTCCTCCAGACTTGGGTTCCGACATTGCCTGCGCACATCGTGACAGAGTGTACTCGTCAGCAAGGCCAGCTCCCAGCCCCAACAACCAGAACGACTTCGAATTTCTGGCTATTTCTCCCCTCCCCTTCTCTCTTTTTACATTCCCCACTCTGGTTACTCTCTTCCCTCTTCTCTTCCCCTCACTTGCCTGGTTCTTCTCCTCCTTCCCTTCCTTCCACGTTCCTCTCCTATTAAACACTTCTTCTTCAGCCCTTTATCTCTTCCACCTTTCACCTCCAAGCTTCTTATTTCAACTTCACCTCCCTCACCCATCCACCTTTCCCCTCACCTGGTCTCACCTGCTCCTCCCCTTTCCCTCCTTATTCTGGCTTATTTTCCATTCCTTTCCAGTCCTCATGAAGGGTTTCAGCCTGAAATGTTGACTGTTCCCTCGTCTCCAGACATGCTGTCTGACTTGCTGAGTTCCTCCAGCATTTTGTGTGTTACTTTGGGTTTCCAGCATCTGAAGAATCTCTTTTCTTTGTAATAAATCTGATTCCGATGGGAAGATGTCAAAATCCATCCTTGGTCAGTGAGACTGTCTACCTGACACGGGGGACTGCTTCATCAAACAGGTTCATTCTGTTGCCACAAAGGCCAGGTTCTCCTGGCGGCCACCCATTTCATCTTGACTTCCCATGCCCACACTGACATGTCGATTCAGGGCCTCCTCTGCTGCCATGATGAGGCCAAGTTGGAGGAGAAGACACCTGGTATTCCATTTTGGTAGCCTCCAACTTAATGGCACGAACATCAATTTCTCTGCCTGCCGGTAATTCCTACCATCTCCCGTTTTGCAGAGTCTTTTCTTTCTTTCTAAATCTTTTTATTATTATTAGTAATATGGACAGAATACAAATGATATATTGATAAAGAAATTACCAACATATAAATTCCATTACATATGAAAAAAAACATACATAATAGTTACAATCTAAATGAGTTTACCAAGACATAAGCCATACAATATATGTATGAACATGGTAAGTCTAAATATTTCATAATATATGATATAAAAAAAACAGAAAAAAGAAAGAAATATATATATATATATATATATATAATGCAAAACGAGCTAATCTACTAATCTAATAACTAATATAGAAGAAAAAAGAAGCAAAAAAAAGGGGGGGCTGTTTATAATATCTCACAAAAATAAATATTCATCAATGCTGTCACTTCCGGTCCTCTCAACATACATAAGCTAAAAGCTGGGAAATCAAATGAACTTGGAACAGGGTCATATTACATCATATGAAAATGTTGAATAAATGGTCTCCATAACTTTTCAAATTTAATAGAAGTCTCAAAAGCACCACTTCTAATTTTTTCTAAATTTAAACATAACATAGTTTGAGAGAACCAATTAAATACAGTGGGAGGGTTAATTTCCTTCCAATTCAACAATATAGATCTTCTAGCCATCAGAGTTAGAAATGCAATCATTCGACGGGCAGAAGAAGATAAATGCAGTGAGTCTAACATTGGTAAACCAAAAATTGCGGTAATAGGATGAGGTTGTAAATCGATATTCAAAACCGCAGAAATAATATCAAAAATATCTTTCCAATATTTCTCCAAAAATGAACAAGACCAAAACATATGAGTTAAAGACGCAATTTCAGAATGACATCTATCACAAATAGGACTGATATGAGAGTAAAAGTGAGCTAATTTATCCTTGGACATATGGGCCCTATTTACGACCTTAAATTGTATTAATGAATGTTTGACACATAACGATGATGTATTAACTAATTGAAGAATTCCATCCCAATTCTCACTAGAAATAATAAGGCTAAGCTCTCTTTCCCAATCCTTTTTAGTCTTATAAAGAGGCTCTGAACGTATCTCATAATTATATTATAAAGTTTTGAAATAAGCCCTTTTTGAAAAGGGTCTAATTCAAATAAGCTCTTCAAAATATCTGAAGGCACAAATTTGGAAACGTAGGGAGTACAGAACTTAAAAAATGTCTAATCTGTAAATATCTAAAAAAATGAAACCTAGGCAAGTTATATTTGTTGGATAATTGCTCAAAAGACATGAAACAATTGTCCAAAAATAAATCAGAAAATCTTAGTAATCCCTTAGTTTTCCAAGCCGAATAGGCTTGATCTATAATAGAAGGGTGGAAAAAACAATTAGATACAATAGGACTATTTAAAACGAATTGAGTCAACCCAAAAAATCTCCGAAATTGAAACCATATACGCAAAGTATGTTTAACTATCGGGTTGTCAATTCGTTTCGGCAATTTAGAAAGAGCAAAGGGGAGAGAAGTCCCTAAAATAGAACCCAGAGCACAAGCTGATACAGGTTTAGTTTCTAAACTCACCCAACGAGGGCCAAAAGATCCAACCCCATCTCTCAACCAACATAACAAGTATCTAATATTAACTGCCCAATAGTAAAATCTAAAATTAGGTAATGCTAACCCGCCTTCCTTTTTTGTCTTCTGTAAATATATTTTACCTAACCTGGGATTTTTATTCTGCCGTATATATGAAGAAATTTTAGAGTCAACATTAGTAAAATAAGATTTTGGGATAAAAATTGGTATCGCTTGAAAAATATATAAAAACTTAGGTAAAATAACCATCTTAATAGCATTAATCCTACCTATTAGGGATAAAGATAATGGTGACCACTTAGTAAACAAATCTTTAATCTGATCAATTAAGGGTAAAAAATTAAATCTAAATAAATCTTTATGGTTTTTTGTGATTTTGATCCCTAAATAAGTAAAAGAATCATTAACTAATTTAAAAGGTAAATTTCCATAAATTGGGACCCGTCTATTCAAAGGAAGCAATTCACTTTTATTTCGATTTAACTTATACCCAGAAAACTCACTAAATTGAGCCAATAATGATAAAACTGCTGGGATGGATTTCTCCGGGTTAGAAATGAATAGTAATAAGTCATCTGCATACAAAGATAACTTATGAATGTCTGTCCCACGACTAATACCCAAAATATCCTGTGATTGTCTGATGGCAATTGCCAAAGGTTCTAAGGCAATGTTAAATAGTAATGGACTAATAGGACATCCTTGTCTAGTGCCCCGAAATAGGCGAAAAAAGGGAGATCTTTGATTATTGGTAAACACTGAGGCTACTGGAGTATGATAAATCAATTTAATCCATGATATAAATATCGGACTAAAATTAAACTTCTCCAACACATTAAATAAGTAAGGCCATTCAACTCTATCAAATGCTTTCTCCGCATCTAATGAAATCACGCATTCTGAAGCGTCATGTGAGGGAGTATAAACAATATTCAACAATCTCCTAATGTTAAAAAAAGAATAGCGATTTTTAATAAAACCGGTTTGATCATCTGAAATAATTTTGGGTAATACCTTCTCCAATCTAGATGCCAGTAACTTGGAAAAAATCTTGGAGTCTACATTCAATAAAGATATTGGTCTATAGGAAGCACAGTTAGTAGGGTCTTTATCTTTCTTCAATATTAGAGAAATGGAAGCTCTATAAAAAGATTGTGGCAAATTCCCCAATCTAATGGCTTCCTCAAAAACCTTACATAACCAAGGGGAAAGAGTAGCGGAAAAAATTTTTAAAAATTCAACTGTATAACCATCTGGACCCGGTGCTTTCCCAGAATTCATTGAGGAAATTGCCCCTTTAATTTCTACATCTGTAATAGGAGTATCCAATATTAAAAGATCATCGGATGATAATCTTGGAAAATTTAATTTCCCAAGAAAATCAGACATGGTATTATGATCTTGAGGAAATTCAGATTGATACAGGGAGGTATAGAAGTCTTGAAATGCCTTACTTATCTCATCATGGTTAACAGTCAGATTCCCATTCTGCTGACAAATCTTAGTGATTTGACGTTTAACCAAAGCATTCTTCAATTGACTAGCTAACAGTTTACCAGATTTATCACTGTGTATATAAAAATCAGATCTAGTTTTCATTAGTTGATTTTCAATCGAGGATGTAAGTAATAAACTATGTTCCATTTGAAGTTCAACCCTTTGTTTGTAAAGCTCCTTACTAGGAGCAATTGAATATTTCTTATCAATCTCTTTAATTTTACCAACCAATAAAAGAGTTTCCATCTTAGTACGTTTCCTCAAACCAACAGAATAAGAAATAATCTGTCCACGTATATACGCTTTAAAAGTGTCCCAAAGTGTTCCGCAGGAGATATCATTTGTAGAATTAGTTGAAAAGAAGAAGTCGATCTGCTCCTCCATAAATTTTATAAAGTCAGAGTCTTGCAATAAGGTAGAGTCAAATCGCCATTGTCTGGCATTAGAAGCTGTATCCGTAAATTTCATAGAAAGTAATAATGGAGCATGATCAGAGATAGCTATAATATCATAGTTACAACCGATTACCGATGGAATAAAACAAGAATCTACAAAAAAATAATCAATTCTCAAATAAGAGTGATAAACATGTGAGAAAAAAGAAAACTCTTTGTCTTTAGGATGCCGAAATCTCCAAATATCAAAAACTCCATTGTCAGTCAAAAAAGAGTTAATACAAGTGGCCGACTTATTAGGTAAAGTCTGAATAGAGAAAGATTTATCCATCAAAGGATTTAAACAGCAATTAAAATCACCACCCATTATTAACTTATGTTCACTTAGATTGGGTAAAGAGGTAAATAAGGACTTTAAAAAGTCAGGACAATCCACATTTGGAGCATAAACATTAACCAAAGCAACCTTTTTATTACAAAGTAAACCCATAATTAAGAAAAATCTACCATTCGGATCAGAAAAAATATCATGTTGAACAAATGGAATAGAGGAGTCAATAAAAATTGAAACTCCTTTTACTTTAGCATTCGAATTTGCGTGATACTGTTGACTCCGCCAAAATCTAAAAAAACGAAATCTGTCCTCCTTCCTCACATGAGTTTCTTGTACAAAAATGATATGAGCATTAAGTCTTTGGAATACTTTGAAAATCTTCTTTCGTTTAATTGGATGATTTAAACCATTAGTATTCCAAGACACAAAATTAATGGTCTGAGCCATAATTCTAAAATCAACCCTTTGGTATAGAAAGGGTTAACCAACTTATAAACTCATGCACCCGGAAGAGGAACAAAAGTAAAGAGAAGACCCGGAAGTGACGACAACACAGACATATTTGAAGTTCAAAAACAGCCCAAATAAAAAAACTAACACAAACTGATGCAAAAAAGTTAGAATTAGAAAACAGACCATCCCCCCACCCCCCAAGAAAAAGAGAAAAAGCCAAAATATGACTTAAAAAAGGAAAAAGTAAGACTAATTCTACCCCCATGTCAGCTGAAGAACACTCCGTATATAAAGGATATATATGAAAGAATCACCCCAACTTTAGAAATTGAAATCGCTATAATAAAAACCATATTTCTAAGTATAGTTAGTTGTAAAAAAAATAAGAATATAGTCACTAAAAAAAAAATTATAAATCGGGCTCTAGCCCAGACAAAACAAAAAATACTTAAGCTATGATAAGCGATGCATTGTAGGAAGAAGACGAAAAAAAGAAAAAAAATAACGCCATCTTAAGCAAAACCAAAAATCTTTTTCAAAAAACCACCATCTTAATCAAAGAAAAATTCACCTTCAAAGAATTAAAAATATACCTTCGAAGGAACAAAGTTAATGGACAAGAATGTAGTATAATGTTTAAGTGTATAAGGCAGAACAATTAATATGACGAAAACACACTTTAAGTATAAAGTATAGGATGAACCTACACCAATAACCAGATTTTAATTCTGGTTTAAGAGATCGAGAACCATCTTACACGATCAGAATCGTTCATTTATTAGAGACCGGTGTCTGTAGCAGTAGGGAAGTTCTCCTCCAGATAATTTCTCGCTTCTGAAGTTGAAATGAAAACCTGTCGTGGAGCATTCGAAGCTTCGCAGGGTATAGGAGCGCAGGTTTCAGATTTTTCTCATAACATTCAGCCATCAACGGTTTAAAAAGAAGCCTTCTTTTTAAAAGGTCAGGGCTAAAGTCTTTGACCAGGCGGAAGCAGAATTCTTTGAATTTAATCATTCCTGCCCGACGAGCTGCCCTTATAAGTTGTTCTTTGTCATGTACATAATGGAACCAGACAATTACCACCGAAGGTTTGTCTGTAGCACTCGGTGATCGACGCCGAATTCTATGTGCCCGATCCAATAAAGGAGGGTTATTCGGGAAAATCGTCGGAAACGCTTCTTTTAAAAGTTGAGCAAAATATTTCGAAGGGTCATCTTTTTCTATGCTATCTGGAAGACCAAGTATACGTAAGTTCTGTCTTCTGGACCGATTCTCAAAATCGTCACTCTTGGCTTTAAGGGCTTCCATCAGCTTAATGGTCGAAATTAAATCCTGTTGCAGTTTTTCAATATGTCAAATCTCGCTTCCGAGCATCTTCTTGCAGAGACGCAATAAGAGCTTGTTGCTGTTTAATTACTGAATCCGTCTTAACCATGTACTCTTGAAAAGCCTTTATATCTTCTTTAAAAAATTGTTGTAGTTCATCAAATTTTTTATCCAAAACCTCCATAAACAATTCATAAGTTAATTGTGGCGGAGCCTGCTTCTTTCCGTTACCGTTCGGATTACGTCCGGGATCCCATCCCTTAGACCTGAGAGACATTTCTGTTTGCATATCTTCAAAAGTTCACAACAAACTCTTGGCAGTAAGTTCAAAAAAAAAATTAACAAAGAAACTTTCGGTATAGGTAAAAATAAACTGAATAAGGGTGATGAAAGGTTAAAAAAAAGTAAAGGTTATGGAGCGAATCCAAAACAGTACTCACTCCATGAGCGTCTCCAGCTGACTCTTGCAGAGTCTCTCGTGTTAATGAATACGAGTAACCACTCTCACATGAGAGAAGCGTTATATCATGACAAGGACATGGCGGGCCCATTTTCAGATATATATATATCAATGTCTCTCTGGTGTCTGGGCAAGTGAGCATTGAATCAGAATCAGGTTTTAATCTCACTAAGGTATGTCATGAAATTTATGGAGAGGAATAAACAGTCGATGTTTCCGGGTGAGACTTGAGCTCTGATGAAGGGTATCACCCAAAATATCAACTGTTTATTCCTCTCCATTGATGCTGCCAGACCTGCTGAGTTCCTCCGGCATATTGTGTGTGTTATGATGGATTTCCATTATCTGCAGAGTCTCTTGTGTCATGAAAATTGTTGTTTTGCGGTAACCATACAGTACAAGACAAAAGTTAGTCCCAAAATAAATAACGAGCCAATTTTCATGGCTTAGGGACTGTTCAGACTCCAGCATGGAGATGTTTAGCAGTAAACACCAAATGTTTATGTTCTCAATATATATTTATTATTATTATTACTATTAATATTATTATTATGAGTATTGTTACAAATGTACCACAGCCCTGAGGGGCCGAAGGGTGCGGGGTAGCCCCCTCCTTTGTGAGAATCGCAAGATCACTATTAAGTCAGTTCAGGAGACCCAGGAAATGAGAGAAAGACATGCAGAATCCACAAAGAGTTTGGAATGTGTCCTGGCCTCCGAAAGGTGGAGCCATTGATACCGGCTATTGTCTCTTAGAGACGGACTTGTGTATTGAATCAGGTACGATGAATCGAAGCCCCCAGGCAATGAACCGAGGGAGGTTGGTGGAGGGATTTCATCATCCCAACCTGATTGACATCTGCGACCCTGTGAGTCAGGATAAAAGAGGGTCTGTGGGAACAGCCCCTCAGACGCACCAGAAGAAACGCTAGCGATCCCGTAATAGCAAAAGCCGGTGGGAAGGCCACGTACGTCCGTTTCCATTTGCCCCGGAATCGGTGGGCCTTTACCACAGAAGAACAGTTTTTAGCTAACAACGGGGAAATCAACCCCCAATGACTCTCGAAGGATTGACATCATAAAAGGACTGGGCAAGTTTTAACCAGTCTTTCTCTCAAACCAGAAAGCTGCAGCTTGAATGAACTAAAGTGACTTTTATATTTCCATCGGACAATATATTATCCCCTAGACAACGATAGAGCTATTTCTTATTGATTATTATTATACCCGCGCTTTTAGATTTAGTATTGACGACGTATATTATCTGTATGTTTGCATTGATATTATTTTTGTGTATTTTTATCAATAAATACTGTTAAAAAATTGTACCATCAGACTTCAACGGACCTCTCTATCTTTGCTGGTAAGTGACCCAGTTACGGGGTACGTAACAGTTGGGGTTCTCGTCTCAGGATTTGACACCAAATTGGGAAGCCAGTGAATCGGGCTTGTAAGTCCAAACTTGGATCTGGTTACACGGGTAGCCAGACAGGAAACAGACAGGTGAATTTATAGAAAACCTGACTCTGGAGGCGCTAGAGGCGGCCACCAAATCAGACTTGATAAATATGGCGAAGGGGTTAAACCTCGCAGAGGTGAGGTTGTCAATGAAAAAGCGGGAGGTGTGAAGGGCAATAACTCAGTATTATATTGGGAAGAATGTGTTTGCAGCTGAGGTATTGGAAAATATCCCTGAAAAGGTACCAGCTAGTGGGACGGCTCAGTTAGAGTTGGAGAAATTAAGGTTGGAACATGCAATTAAGTTAAAGCAGCTGGAAGCAGCTGAGAAGGAGGGAGAGAAAGAGAGGGAAAGGGCCAAGAGAGAAAGGGAGCATGCGCTCCAGCTAAAGGAGTTAGAGGTGAAACGGGAGCAGGAAAGAGCTGAGAAACAAAGAGAGCACGAAATTCAGTTAAAACAGCTGGAAGCAGCTGAAAAAGAGAAGGAAAGGGCCGAGAAGGAAAGGGAGGCAGAGAAACAGAGGAAACATGACTTGGAGATGGAGAAGTTACGGCAAGAGCCACGAGTTCAGGGGTCAGACCGAGAGGAACAGTTTAATGTTAGTCGGGAGCTGAGGTTAGTACCTCCATTCGAGGAGACGGATGTTGATAGTTATTTCTTGCGTTTTGAAAAGGTGGCAGTGAATCAGAAGTGGCCCAGAGATCAGTGGGTGGCGTTGTTACAAAGTGTGTTAAAAGGGAAGGCACAGCGGGCATATATGGCGTTGTCCATGGAGGAGGAAGAGGAGGAGAGTTATGACAACGTAAAGGCGGCCATTCTCCGGAGTTATGAGTTAGTACCTGAAGCGTATAGACAAAAGTTCAGAAATTTAAAGAAAGGGTGGAATCAGACGTATACCGAGTTTGCCTATGAGAAGGGTGTGCTCTTGGACCGTTGGTACACAGCAGAGATAGTGGAAGAGGATTTTTGGCATCTCAGTGAGTTGATTCTGATTGAGGAATTTAAAGGTTGTGTTTCGGAGGATATCCGGATGTATTTGAATGAGAAGCCAAATAAGTCCATCTCAGAATTTGCTAGGTTCACAGATGAATATGCCCTAACCCACAAGACAAAGTTTTCCTCGAATAAAAGTTCCCAGAGAGACCGTGGGAACGATCGAGAAAGTCCGCCGGCTGAGGTAGCGGTCCCGCCAGGAGCTAGTGGTAAGATTGAGGGGGAAAGGCCAAATGGCCAGAAATTTCTGGGCTTGACCTGTTTTAATTGTGGAAAGGGGGGGGGGCATATTGCATCTGGGTGCTTTGCTCCGAGGAAAGAGACAGGAAAAGGGAAAGCAGCAGTCCCTATCGGATATGCCGTGGTAATCAGTAAATCAACAAGAGAGCCCCGGGTAGACAGAGTACGAGAAGGGTCTGAGACTTCTATGTCAAACGGAACCGTGTCTGTGAGGGAGGGAGACCCACCAGTTCCCGTGCGGATCTGGAGAGACACGGGCGCTGAACTATCATTGATCAGCAGTGAGGTACTAGATCTTGGTCACAAGACAGGAATGGTAACTGTGAAAGGAATAGGAAGAGGGACGGAAATGGTGCCCTTGCATAGGGTCATTATGAATTGTGAGCTGGTGTCTGGACCAGTTGAAATAGGGGTGAGATCAGAATTCCCGAGAACTGACGCAGACATCCTTCTTGGTAACGATTTAGCCGGTGGTAAGGTTTGGTCAGCAATGACGCTGACAAACCGGCCGGTGAGTGTTGCGGCCCCGCCCCTAGATTCCAAGATCCATCCCGCATGCGCGATCACTCGCAGCATGTCGAGAAAGGCAGCTGAGAAAGGGAGCAGTTTAAATCCGGCCAGTATCGATTTGGCCGAGACGTTTTTACCGACCCTGTACCACAAGGGTTTAGAGGGTGGTAAAACGAAGAGTAGTAATGTGAAAGAGAGTAAGGGAGAGGAGGTAGACCTGCCCTTAGCAAGGAGAAAAGTTCTAGAGGCACAAAATAAAGATGAGAAACAGATAGAGCTGTTAAAAGGTCCAGAGTTGGACATGGATGATCTGTCTGGTTTGGCAGAACTGTTTGAAGAGGTTGAAACTTCTAAAGGTGTTCCCGATAATGAAATGAGGGCAGCCCTAGATGAAAAGGGTGCCCTTACCTTGAAGAAGTCTGTTGGGTTGGCAGATGAGGTTGTTTCAGCCCGCGGGGTTGAGTTTACTCCGGAAGGGAGTTGCCCAGAGAGTAGCTGGGAGAATCAGGGGAATTTAGAATTTGAAAAGGGTACGGGTATTGAAAGCCTGGAAGAGGCAAATGTCCCGTTTGAGTGCGTCCAAGATGTGGATGCACGTGGTACTGAACCTAGTAATGGAGCTCAGAAAAAGCCTGAGGTATTTGATTCAGTTGAAAAGGAATGCCGTCCTTGTGGGTCAGATAGACTTGGTTCAGTGAAGAAAGGGTTAACCTTGGTAATAGTGGGAAGTGAGAGTTGCCAGGTGTTTGTGCTCGAAGGTGTGTTAAAAATGCAGAGATCAAAAGTGGGGAGATGAATATTACTATTGAAGGAAAAGGGAAATATGTAGATCCCAAATCGAATGAAAAAAATTTAAAGGCTGGATTAATATCAAAGGCAGCAACCAGGCTCCAGTCATTTCAATGGCGTGGTACCACAAAGCCTGCGGATCACTTACGGGTTGAGTTGGAAGATGGCGGGACGCCCATGCTATTGTTATTCCAGAGTGTGGTGTGAAAAGGCAGAATTTGAAATACTGCTTGGACAAAGAGTTTGAACTAACAACTAATAGCCTGAAGGGTCCTGAAGAGAAAACTAACAACTTTCAAAAAATTAAAGAATTGGGTGGAAATTCAGAAGATGGTCTAAGTTTGGGACACATTGTTGATAAAATAACTCCTATGGAAGGAGCAGACGAAAACCTATTTTGCCAGGAGGCCCAAACTCCCCACGTGGGAATTAACCGGAAAAGAGGCGACGGTTAATGGGGACACCATTTTTGAATAGCAAAAGCCGGTTTTACGGGATTTCGACAAAGCATGTGAATGATAAAGACAACCCCATGGAAGCCCGCCTGTTAAGTTTGAAAGCAACAGAAAGATTAGTATTTGCATGAACTTTTGTAGTATACACGTAAGCTAAGATCACAACTCTTTAGTTTTTGTTTGCTGAAGAAATAAAAATAGGTGGTTATTAAATTGAAGTCTGATGCTACTAGACTTTAGTAAGGTACAAGATGTTAAGATATTAAAGGAAGTGATACTGTAATCGTTAACTGTTTAGGTGCTGAATTGAATGTATAACTGTATTACTCTGTAGAAAAAAAAACTTTTGTGTTGTGTTAGATTCTAAAATCCTGTAAGACTCTGTATCACTTCGTTTTCACCGCTGGTGAAAACGCTTTGAAGAAAGGGGGTGTTACGAATGTACCACAGCTCTGAGGGGCCGAAGGGTGCCCCTCCTTTATGAGAATCACAAGATCACTATTAAGTCAGTTCAGGAGACCCAGGAAATGAGAGAAAGACATGCAGCATCCACAAAGAGTTGGAATGTGTCCTGGCCTCCGAAGGGCGGAACCATGGATACCGGCTATTGTCTCTTGGAGACGGACTTGTGTATTGAATCCTGTACGATGCATTGAAGCCCCCAGGCAATGAACCGAGGGGGAGGTTGGTGGAGGGATTGCATCATCCCAACCTGATTGACATCTGAGACCCTGTGAGTCAGGATAAAAGAGGGTCTGGGGAACAGCCCCTCAGACGCACCAGAAGAAACGCTAGCGATCCCATGATAGCAAAAACCGGTGGGAAGGACACGTGCGCCCATTTCTATTTGCCCCGGAATCGGTGGGCCTTTACCACAGAAGAACGGTTTTTAGCTAACAACGGGGAAATCAACCCCCAATGACTCTCGAAGGATTGACATCATAAAAGGACTGGGCAAGTTTTAACCCGTCTTTCTCTCAAACCAGAAAGCTGCAGCTTGAATGAACTAAAGTGACTTTTATATTTCCATTGGACAATACATTATCCCCTAGACAACGATAGAGCTATTTCTTATTGATTATTATTATACCCGCACTTTTAGATTTAGTATTGACGACGTATTTTATCTGTATGTTTGCACTGATATTATTTTTGTGTACTTTTATCAAAAAATACTGTTAAAAATAGTACCATCAGACTTCAACGGACCTCTCTATCTTTGCTGGTAAGTGACCCAGTTACGGGATACGTAACAGTATTTACTGTGAATGCTCAAAAGAAAATGAATCGTAGGGTTGTATATGGTGACATATAGATACTTTGATAATAAATTTACTTTGAATTTTCAGTAGGGAAAACCACTTACTACTCTTGCCCACTTCACTGGCAGCCACTGTGATGCTGTACGACGCAGCCTCTTCTCGATCCAGTGGCTCGCTGGTGTAAATTATTCCATTATCATCAATTCTGAATAGGTTTGTCCCATTCTGTAAAGAATACCTGGGAACAAATAACACTGTCAAAACTAAAAACAGTTAAATTATATATCTAACAAGCCATAATGTAAAGAAACAAGGTCACAGTGTGTTATCTTTGAATGTAATTGATGAATGTTGGGATTTATATATACTGTATACACGAGGCTGTCATTTATTGATTACAGCTCAGTGCTCAACATAATCATTCCCTCAGTTCCAATCAGCAAGCTCCAAAACCTGGGCCTCTGTACCTCCCTCTCAACTGGATCTTTGACTTCCTCATTGGGAGATCATTGTTGGAAATCACATCTCCTCCTTGCTGACAATCAACACTGGTACCCCTCAGGAATGCTGCTTAGCTCACTGTTCTACTCTCTTTATACCCACGACTGATTTATATACAACAATAGGTAACTGGGTGAAAATAATGTGGCTTCAGTTGAAAAGCTGATGAATTTGATAGTGCTAATGAAGGCTGGGAGTCGTATATGGAGAGAATGGAACTGTATTGTAATGTGAACAACGTGGAGGAGCAAAACAAAGACCCTACTCTTCTTAGCTTAATGGACCCAAGAACGTACGATCTGATATTGCAACCTAGTAACCCCTGAAAAGCCAACAAGCAAGATGTTTGACAAAATTGTGACAGTTTTACAATTGTGACAGTTTTAAAGTAGCTGAGAAATTTAGATTTTACAAAAGGAATCAGCCAAAGGATGAAAGCATTTCTGAATACATTGCAGATCTTTCCCAGTACTGTGATTTCAGAGATGGACTTTCTGATGCATTAAGGGAGAGGATTGTATGTGGCATGCATAGTTAAAGCACTCCAAAGAGGCTACTGTCCGAAAGAGACCTAACCTCAGAACGGGCATTGACCATTGCAATATCATTAGATACTGCAGCAAAGGATGCAACAGAACTACAGAAAAGGAGGTTAGAATGTGAAATGCACAAAATATCCCCAAATGGTGCAAAAAGCCAAAAATGTTATTCATATGGCAAATCCCCTTCGATGCGAATGACTATTGGTTCAAAGAAAATATCTGCAGGAAGTGTCACAGACAAGGTCATATAGAGAGAGTGTGCAAGACAAACAAAAAGCACAAGCAAGTGAAAAATCTCAAACGCAAAACTAAGCAAATGCATGAAGTTACTGAATGTAAAACAGAATCAGACAACATAGAGTCTGGCAAAGGTGAACTGTCATGCCTAGAACTACTTAGTATTACTGAAGCAGATCACAAAATTATCAGGGCTGCAATAGATGTGTCTGTTGTAAAACTGAAAATGGAACTGAAAATAGAGTCAGCTTTGTCCGTAATGCTCAAAGCTGACTACAACAGACTATTTTCTAAGATCCCATCAGAGAAGACCTCAGTGGTGCTAAAGACTTACACGGGTGAAAAAGAGTCTCGCAAAGGCAAACTGAAAGTAAGTGCAAAGGCCAAACACAGCAGTTAGAGCTTTATGTGTTGAACAGAGGAGGGCCAGCATGTTTCAGACGTGAATGATTGAGAAAAATTCAACTAGACTGGCACTCAGTCAAAGTTTGCAGTGTGACATCAACAGGTAAATGCAGCCCAAACAGTAGCACTAAGCAGAGACTGGTCAGCTGCTTAATGCTAGTGAGAAGGAGTTTGAGAAGAGGTTTGGTAAACTCAAAGGCATCAAGGCCAGAATCCAACCGCATGAAACAGCAACACTAACATTCCATAAAGCGTGTCCAGTGCCTTACGCACTACATCCTAAAGTGGATGCTAAAGTGCAGAGCTTAGAGGCGTCTGGAATTCTCTCCAAGGCTGAGTGGAGTGATTGGGCCATGCCCATTGTCCCAGTGATCAAGAAAGGGAAGGCCAGAGCCATTCACGTTATGTGGGGATTTCAAAGTGAGCATCAGCCCAGTGCTGCGTACCGGGCAGTATCCTCTGCCTCAGATAGAAGACATTTTTGCATCTTTGGCAGACAGGGAGAGGTTTTCAAAGATTGACTTGTCACAAGACTATCTGCAAATGGAGATCAAGGAGTCAAGCAGAAAGTTCCTCGCAATCAACACTCACAAGGGACTGTTCCAGTATAATCCGTTGCATCAGTTCCAGCAATTTGGCAAAGAGAATGGACCAAGTGCTCCAAGATATCCCAGGAACACAATGTTACCTTGATGAAGAAAACCCACAGAACCTTGGTAAAGTGCTTAATAGGCTGAGAGAATATGGTCTGCATGCAAAGAGAGAGAATGTGAGTTTTTCAAGAATGAAATCTCAAACTGTGGACATGTCATTGACAAGCTTGGCTTATAGAAGTCACAAGAGAACTTTGAAGCAATGCTCCAGGCACCCAAACCGGAAAATGTGTCACAGCTCAGGTTATACTTGAGCTTTGTAAACTACTACCTGTGATTTCTCCCAGACATTGCTACAGTGCTGTACTCATTGAACACACTGTTTCAGACAGGAGCAAAGTGGGAATGGTCAGAAAGATGTGAAAAAGCATTCAAGGAAACAAAGAGACTAATAACATCTGATGAACTGCTCACCCATTATTACCCATCTCTGCCCATCAGACTGGCATGTGATGCATCCCCTTATGGCACTGGAGCCAGTTTATCACACACTGTGGAAGATGGATCTGAACGCCTGATTGTGTTTGTTTTAAGATCACTGACAAGTGTAGAACACAACTAAGCATAATTTGACTGAGAGGCCCTTAGTCTTGTATGGGGAATAAAGAAATTCCACCACTACCTCTATGGACTAAAGTTTACACTAGTAACAGACCATCAGCCCCTTGCGGCCACTTTCAGACCCTGAAAGGGAATTTCAGAGCCAACTGCTACCTGGTTACAACGCTGGCCACTATTCCTCAGAGCTCATTCTTATGACATCTTCTTTAGCTGTCCATTGATTTTCAGTGATGACTGAGGCCAGGGCAAAGCAGTTGCCCAAGCTGCAAGTCTCCCCTTTCCATGCCACCGATGTTGTCCAAGGGAAGGGCATTAGGACCCATACAGCTTGGCACCGGTGCCATCGCAAAGCGATGTGTGGTTAAGTGCCTTGCTCAAGGACACAGTACATTGCCTCAGCTAAGGCTTGAACTAGTGACCTTCAGATCACTAGACCAATGCCTTAACCACTCTGTGACATAGACTTCATGGGTACCAAGCTACACAGAAACACTTGTCACATCTTCTACTATACCAACTAAAGAAGAGAAGTCTTCATACTCTGACCAATTGAGGTGTTCCACACAGCATTGGTGGACCAGTGGCCTGTAACAAATTCCAAAACACAAAGCAAAACAAAGTATGACCTGACATTGTCAAAAGTCTATGAAATCACCATGCAAGGATGGCCAGCTCATGGTAATTCTATGCTTACAGAATTCTCAATGAGATGAGAACAACTGTTGGTATGTCAAAGAACACTGATGTGTGGATCACATGCTGCGGTTCCCTCTAAACCAGAGTGTTAGAAAATCTGCATGAAGGACTCCTGGGTACAGTCAAGATGAGGAGTTTCACCCGGGGCTACGTGTGGTGGCCAGGAATTGATAAACGGATTGAAGACTTGGCCAAAAGTTGTTCAGGATTCCAATAAGTTCAAAGTGCATCCTAACAGACACTGTTACACCTGTGGGAGTGGACAACTTCACCATGGCAAAGAGCACATATTAACTTTGCTGGGCCATTCATGGACTCCATGTTTCTGATTGCTGTGGATGCTCATTCGTAGTGGCCAGAGCTTCTACCAATAAAGTCAACCACCTCAGTAAAGACTGTCTCTGCTATGGGGACCATCTTCAGTAGAAATGGCTTACCAGAACAAATTGTGAGTGACATTGGACCACAGTACACGTCAGAGGAATTATGACTGTTCTTGAAGAAAAATGGCATCAGGCATTTCAAGTCATTTCCTCACCACACAGCAATGAATGAGTTAGCTGAAGGTTTATCCAAATATTAAAGAAGTCCATTGAAGCGATGGACAAGGAGGACATTTCTCTACATCAGAAGGTGGACAACTTCCTTTTTCTGTATCGGAGCTCTGTTCATGCGACAACAAATCAAAAACCTGCAATGCTGTTCATGAACAAGAATCTGAAATCTCGTGTAGACATCCTGAAACCAGATCTATGGAGGGAATTGCAGAATGAACAGTTCAGCCCATTGCCAAGTGAAGCAGCAAGGAGCTTCGAGATTGGACAGGAAGTCCTAGCGCATGATTACCGAGAAATCAAGTGGCACCCGGTAGGATAGCTATGAGAAGTGGGTACTGATCTACACAGTGGATACTGGACATCAGACATGGAGACGTTACGTACCAGATACTGGATGCTCAACCGAAGAACACAAGTGAGCTGATTGCTTCCAACAAGATGACAGATTACAGCACCGGACTTGCCTCTCAGTGATGGTCGCGTCACTGACAGCAATGTGACACAGAAACCGAGAACATTGTCTTGGACAAGATACCTACCAGACCTGATGCCACACCACAGGTCCAAAGGCACTTTCCTTAAAGAACCCAAAAGACTGAATCTTTAGTATAGTGAAGTTAGTTATGGACTGTTACTGTGAAAGCATGTTTATTTGGAATAAGGGTTTATGAAAGGGAAATTGAATGTTTTGAACATATACGGTTTTATGTTGCACTAATCTAAAGGGGAACAAGTTTAATACATGGAACTATTTCTTTTAGAATAATAACCCTGCCCCCCCAGCATTACATAATGATCTGTTGTCTGCGAATGTGCATTGTGCTCTCTCTCTCATTGCAATTTGAACACACCAGTTAGAGTCATCTCCCATGTGTGTGCACAGACACAACACAACTAGCAATACTTCAATGACTGAGTAACGTGCACAAACTGCTGGAGGAACTCAGCAGATCAGGCAGCATCTCAAAGAGGGGAATAAATAGTCTACATTTCAGGCCAAAACCCTTCATCATGACTGGAAAGAGCTGTGATACGTTGGTGTAACCCATCATATGACGCTCAATGGAAAAACACTGAGGAGCGGGTACTTCCCATCCCCATACAAGCAATTTTGGCTGATAACAACCTGCAAAGGTACATAAATACTATTGAAAACCCATGGGTGAAATTGACTCTTAAAATATGGAAAACTACTATAAAAGAATATAATCTAGAGGGAGATATTGCAATTCTTAAATGGTGTGCATATGACTCGGATTTTACACCAAATAAATTGGATGCTAGATTTAAGGTCTGGACAGCTAAAGGAATAACAGTTCTTTGCAACATAATAAAAGAAGGAACACCTTTCAGTTTTGAAATGCTTGAAGAGAAACACTTATTAGAAAACAAGATTTTTTATCGGTATTTGCAGATGCAACAATATGTTAATAAGACATTTAAAAATGTAACCAAGGCAAATACATGCTTGATAGAGCTCTTTAGAAAAGCATATAATTCAGATAATGGTAGTAGAATCGTTTCAAGCATGTCTCAGGGGTTGTCAAATCTTAAAATACATTCAATTTCATACATTAAAACAAAATGGGAGAAGGAAGGAGGGATAATTATATCTGAGGAAGAATGGACAACAATATGGAGATATCAATGGAAGTGTACCAGTTCACAGAAATGGAGGGAGGTTGGATGGAAAAACTTGATAAGATATTTTATTACACTCTCTCAGAAATCCCATTATGATGGTAACCTCCCTGTTTGCTGGAGAAATTGTGGAAATCAAAATACAAATCATTATCATATTTTTTGGGACTGCCCTGTTATCAAAAACTATTGGAGGGGGATACACAATGCCCTACAAGACATCTTTAAATGTGAAATACCCTTAGTGAGTAAGACCATATATTTTGGATATATACCCTAAGAATGGTTAAAAAGAGATAAATATTTAATGAATATACTGTTGGTGGCTGGTAAAAAGACTCTTACTATGAAGTGGTTATCACAGGAGAGCCCAACTTTAAATACATGGATGGAAATTACAATGGACATTTACAAAATGGAGAAGATAACAGCATCTGTTAACCATAAGCTGGAACAATTTGATTCATACTGGGAAAAATGGTTTAACTACATAATGCCTCATAGGCCTGATTTTATTCTCACAAATCAATGAATCTGCTGTAAAACAAAAGATCACTCCCTACTTGTACATAGATCTTTCCTTTTGCTTGTTTTTTCTTTCCACTCTTTTCTATAAGTGTATACCTCAGATAAATACTTTGTGGAGATTTGTGATTTATATGATTACATTATATATATATGTACAATGTCTGAAATACATCTTATGGAAATGTTTGTTTAATGATGAACTTCAATAAAAAAATAAATTACAAAAAAAAGACTGGAAAGGAAAATGGAGGATGCCTTAATAAGGTGGGGGGGGGGAGGAGGCCAGGCTAGAAGGTGATAGGTAAAACCTGGTGGGTGGGGGAAGGGGGATGAAGTAAGAAGCTGGGAGGTGATTGGTGGAAAAGGCAAGATGGAAGATAGAATCTGATAGGAGAGGAGATTGGACTATGGGAGAAAGGGGAGGAGGAGGGGCACCAGGGTGAGGTGATGGGCCACTGAGGAAAAGAAGAAAGAGAGCAGGGTAGGGAACAGAAGATGAGGGAAGGAGAGGGAAAACATTACCAAAAGGAGAAATCGATGTTCATGCCATCAGGTTGGAGACTACCCAGACAGATTATGAGTTGGCTCCTCCAGCTTGAGAGTGGCCTCATCACGGCAGAAGAGGAGGCCATGGATTATTGTGTCTGAACAGGAAATGGGAGAGGAAATGGCCACAAGGAAATTCTGCTTTTTTCTGATGAAGTGGAGGTGCTCGACAAAGTGGTCCCCCAGTTTACAGTGCCTATAAAAAAGTATTCACCCCCCTTTGGAAGTTTTCATGTTTTATTGTTTTACATTAAATCACAATGGATTTAATTCAGTTTTTTGACACTAATCAAAGTGAATCTTTTGTGTCAACATGAAAACAAATTTCTACAAATTGGTCTAAATTTATTCCAATTAATAAACATAAAATAATTGATTGCATAATTACTCACCCCCTTCAATTCAGTGATTTTAGTAGATGTACTTTTGTCAGCAATTATAGCCTTAAGTCTGTGTGGATAGGTCTCTATCAGCTTTGCACATCTAGACACTGCAATTTTCCCCCCATTCTTCTTTACAAAACTGCTCAAGCTCTGTCAGATTGCATGGGGATCGTGAGTGAACAGCACTTTTCAAGTCCAGCCACAAAATCTCAATTGGATTGAGGTCTGGACTCTGACTTGGCCTCTCCAGGACATTATTGTTTCTGAGTTATTCCTGGGTAGGTTTGGCTTTATGCTTGGGATCACAGTCTTACTGGAAAACAAACCTTCCCCCAAGTTGCATTTCTCTCAGACTGCATCAGATTTTCCTCCAGGATTTTCCTGTATTCATTTTACCCTCTACCTTCACAAGCCTTCCAAGGCCCTGCTGCAGTGAAGCATCCCCACAGCGTGATGCAGCTGCCACCGTGCTTCACGGTAGAGATGGTGTGTTTCGGATGTTGTGCAGTGTTTGGCTTATGGCAAACTTAGTGTTTAGTCTGATTTTGGTTTCATTGACCATAGAACCTTCTTCCAGCTGACTTCAGAGTCTCCTACATGCCTTCTGACAAACTCTAGCTGAGATTTCATAAGTTTTATTCAGCAGTGACTTTCTCTTTGCCTCTCTCCCATTAAACTGCGACTGATGAAACACCTGGGTAACAGTTGTTGTATGTGTAGTCTCTCCCATCTCAGCCACTGAAGCTTGTAACTCCTCCAGAGTTGTCACAGGTCTCTCAGTGACCTCCCTCACTAGTCCCCTTCTTGCACGGTCACTCAGTTGTTGAGGCGGCCTCCTCTCAGCAGATTTACAGCTGTGCCATATTCTGTCCATTTCTTGATGACTGAATTAACCAAAGGATATTCAGTGACTTGGAAATGTTCTTGTATCCATCTCCTGACTTGTGCTTTTCAATAACCTTCTCGTGGAGTTGCTTGGAGTTCTTGTCTTCATGGTGTAGTTTTTGTCAGGATACTGACTCACCAGCAGTGGGAGCTTCCAGACACAGGTGTTTGAGCAGTTTTGTAAAGAAGAATGGGGAAAAATTGCAGTGTCCAGGTGTGCAAAGCTGATAGAGACCTATCCACGCAGACTCAAGGCTGTAATTACTGCCAAAGGTGCATCTACTAAATACTGACTTGAATGGGGTGAGTAATTATGCAATCAATTATTTTGTGTTTAATAGTAGTAATAAATTGAAACCAATGTGTAAAAAATTGTTTTCACTTTGACATAAAGAGTCTTTTCTGTTGATCAGCGTCAAACAAGCCAAATCAAATCCAATGTGATTCAATGTTGTAAAACAAAAAAAATGAAAACTTGCAAGGGGGCATGAATACTTTTCATAGGCACTGTCGGTCGGGTCTCACCAATGTAGAGGAGATCAGACCAGGAGTCAGACCGCTGTCTGTAAGGAGTCTGTACATTCTCCCTGTGACTGTGTGGGTTTCCTCCAGGTGCTCTGGTTTCCTCCCACAGACCAATGGTGTGCAGGCTAGTAGGTTAATTGGTCACATGGGTGCAACTGGGTAGTGTGGACTTATTGGGCCAGAAGGACCTGTTACTGTGCTGTATTTCAAAATGAAAATAAATATACTTGCACACGTGACAACAAAGTACACTTTGATTTTGTGTTACAGTCTGAGTTCTAACAGAAAGGTTCTGAATCCCAGGAGTGAGTTGTTCCATGCATAAATTTTGAGATTTATATATGGAACAACATATCTCAGGGAAGGAGTTACAATCTGGGATCTAATCGAGGAATTCTGGGTTTATATATAAAATAATAGGTTCCCTAGAGTGAATTAAAGACTGGAATCTAATTGGTGGATTTTGGGTTTCATATATAGAACGATAGATCTCTGGAAGAGAGTTCCAGATGGGGTTTCCAGGTGATGAATCGGTGGAATTCACGGCCACAGATGACTGTGGAGGCTCTGTCTTTAAAGCAGAGATGAGAGGTTCTCGATTAGTCAGGGTGGCAAAGGTTATGGGGAGAAGAGAAGAGAATGGGGCTGAGAGGGAAAATAAACCAAACATGATGGAACGGTGGAGTAGCATGATGGGCTGAATGGCCTATTTCTGCTTCTATGTCTTATGGTTTCACGAGTTTTAATCCAATGTTTCTGGTGAATTAATGAAGTACACTATCAGGTTCCATTTTTGTTTTCCCTCTAGCTCTTTCCCCTTTCCAGTCCTGACAAAGGGTCTCAGTCCGAAACGTTGACTCTTTGTTCCTCTCCACAGCTACTGCCTGACCTGTTGAGTCCCTCCAGCATTTTGTGTGCGAGACTCCTTTTCAATGTTTTTTTTATATTCCAGTGTGCTTCCTGGTTGTATAGAACTGAATGGCCACTCTGCCAAGCAACGACATGAAGTAATCTCCTTCCCCTTTAGTGGAAATGTACATTTCCTGGATCTAACTCTGATTTTTAATTTGTTTTATTTTAAATGTAAATTTGCCATTTCGCTCCCAGTGCAGTTGACAGTGGCCATGGTTCAGAGGGTGAGGGGACAGGGTCATTGTCTCTATCTCCGACATGGTCGTTTACAACAGCACACTGTAAAATGAAGCTGTCTTGACTAAATGTTCCTGAAGGATCAACAAATGGACCTGTACTCACTGGAGTTTAGAAGAATGAGGGAGGATCTCAGTGAAACCTATCGAATATCGAAAGGCCTAGATAGAGTGGACTGTGAGAGGATGTTTCCTGGAGTCTAGGACCAGAGGGCACTGTCTAAGAATAGAGGATGTCCATTTAGAACAGAGATGGAGAGGAATTTCTTTTGCCAGACAGTAGTGAATCTCTGGAATTCAATGCCACAGACGACTGTGGAGGACAAGTCATTGGGTATATTTACAGTGGAGGACGAGTAGTTAGAGTGTCAAAGGTTATGGGGAGGAGGCAGGAGAATGGGGTGAGGGATAATAAATCGCTGTGATGGAATGACAGAGCTCTCTCGATGGGCTGAATTCTGCTCCTTTCTCTTACTGTCTAATGATTCAGTAAGTCAGTACGTGCCTGTGCAGAGAGAAAGGGTCAGTGATCTGGTGGGTGACCTTTCATCATGTTCCTCCTGCTCTTCCCACCCATTTCCCTTTTACTGTCTCTGCACATCGTTTTCAATTTTACAATGACTAATTCCAGTTCTGGTGAAAGGTCATCGACCTGAAACGTAATCCTCTCCCTCTCCCTCTCTCTCTCTCCCTCTCTCTCTCCCTCCCTCTCTCTCTCCCTCTCTTTCTCTCCCTCCCTCTCTCTCACCCCCTCTCTCTCCCTCCCTCTCTCTCTCTCCCCCTCTCTCTCTCCCTCTCTCTCCTCCCTCTCTCTCCCTCCTTCTCTCTCTCCCTCTCTTTCTCCCTCTCTCTCACCCCCTCTCTCTCCCTGTCACCCTCTCCCTCTCTCTCACTCCCTCTCTCTCTCTCCCTCTCTCCCTCTCTCTCTCCCTCTCTCTCTCCCTCTCTCCCCCCTCTCTCCCTCTCTCTCTCCCCCCTCTCTCTCTCCCTCTCTCTCCTCTCTCCCTCTCTCCCTCACCCTCTCTCTCTCCCTCTCTCTCTCCCTCTCTTTCTCTCTCTCTCACTCTCCCTCTCTCTCCCTCACTCTCTCCCTTTCACCCTCTCTCTCTCCCCTCCTTCTCTCTCTCCCTCTCCCCCCTCTCTCTCTCTCCCTCTCCCCTCCCACTTTTTGAAATTTAAAATTGTCAACATATTCCAGCTCTGATGAAAGGTTGCCAGTCTGAAACGTAAACAACATCAGCATCCTCCTCCTCCCCTCCCCTGCCTCTTTCTCTCTGCCTGTGTCTGAACTATGGAATACCTGCAGCACCTTCTGTTGCTATTCTGGATATTTTATTTACTAATATTTTCATCAGAAAATGATGGTGAACCATGGACAGTACAATAGGTTGCTAGGCCATTTCGGTCAGCATGTGGGTGTAGAGCAGAGTTGTATAGTGGCCAGTAATAATAATTGCAACTCCATGCAGCACCTTAATTACGTTGCTTGTTTCCCTGTGATTCACATTCTGTGAGAATATTGTATTCTTAAAGAAGAAAGAGCCATTTACATCAGGCAGGAAGTACAGGACCCTGAAGACCCAATGTTCAATGACAGCTTCTTCCTCTCTTCCATCAGGTTCTGAACCACACACACAAAATGCTGGAGGAATTCGGCAAATCAGGCACCATCTATGGGGGGGGGGGGGGGGAATAAACAGTTGACGTTCGGGCTGAGTCCCTTCATCAGGATTACTTCCCTCCATAGATGCTGCCTGACCTGCTGCTGAGTTCCTCCAGCATTTTGTGTGTGCTGCTCAAGATTGCCAGCATCTACAGATTTTCTCTTGTGTTCACAACCTCTTGTGCTCAGGTTCAGAATCCCTTGTGCTCAGGTTCTTGAAATGACCTGAAAAACTCTGGGACAGGATTTCTTTTTCTCTCTCTCTCAACCTGAACTAGTTTGATTAAGGTTCACAGCGATTTGCCCTGCTATATGATGAACTGAGACTGAGGCAGTAGGCCGATTTCAGTTGCTCCAGGATTCGGCTCTAATTTGCCTCAGAATGCTGTTGCTTGATTTTACTGTTTGCATGATTTTTCTCCTCTTTCTCTGCACATTGGGTGTTGGTCTTTTTTTTAAATTGTCTTCTTTCGACTTTCTTGCTTTGTGTAAGCAGACCAATCTCAAGGTTATACAATTTATACATACTTTGGTAATAAATGTGCTTTGAACTTTGATGTTTAACTTGGTTAATTTGAGGTTCCTTAAGGTTGCATTGCCGGGCTAGAGGGCAGTGGGAAACTTAAATGCTCTCAATGCCCTGCGTCTCGAATAGCCTCTGACAACCAAATCCAGTTCCTGGCCTTCACGTGCGCGGAACTGTCTCTACTGACTGGAGAAGTGGCAAAGGTGGGTTACTGGCGCCTTAAATCCAGCCGCCTCAGGCAGATGGGGCTCATCAGCTGTTGTCGGCAGCTCATCTAGATGAAGGAAAACTCTGATCTCGAACTTCCATTCCCTTGTGTCTATACCCTCTCATGGGGAAAGCTTCAGGAGTAAACCCCGAGGAAAAATCCGGAGCTGGAGTCCCTACGACGGTCCTACGTTGAGTTCTATGCCGACTGGCAAACTCCTGTGACACGGCTGGTGCCAAGCTGTATCGGTCTCCACCATCTCTTTTGGATTCATCAGCTGCGTGGAGACGGAGGGCTTGCTGCACTGGCGACAGCTTGTACGCCATACTGCTCTGGCTTGCATATCACATAGACAGATGGGACGCAGCATCCATGGTTGACCCCAACTAACGGAGGGCCTCAAGGTAATTTAAGTTTATGTTAACTTTCAGTTGTCATGTCTGCAGTGCAGAGTGTTAGAAAACTAAACTGCCCCTTTGGCCTTTCCAGTCCATGTCAGACTTTTTAAACTGCCTAGTCCAGGGGTCAGCAACCTTTACCACTGAAAGAGCCACTTGGACCCGTTTCCCACAGAAAAGAAAACACTGGGAGCCGCAAAACCCGTTTGACATTTAAAATGAAATAACACTGCATACAACGTTTTTTTTGCCTTTATGCTATGTATAAACAAACTATAATGTGTTGCATTTATGAAATTGATGAACTCCTGCAGAGAAAACGAAATTACATTTCTGCATGCAACAAAAACATTTTGAACTCCGAAAAAAAGACGTTGGGTTGAAAGTTACTTTTAAGTAAAATATTCAATGTCTATTTGAGTCCTTCTTGTATTTATGAAAAACGCCGAACTTAAATTTTCCGCCAGCAGCAAACCAAAAATAACGTCAGCCAGCTGTCATCCTGAAAAATGAAAGGACTATTTCACTGAACAATGAAAAAATATGAATATAAGTAAAATAATAGGCAATTAAAATATTTATCATACTTGGTTAATGGGATTTCTGCTCCTGGACCTCAGCGCACAGCGTCTGCACATCAGGGCTGTATGATGTCACCTTCATCTTTACACAGGATCGCAAGCTGTCATCTGTGAGGTTTTCAATATCACTCCATTTGTGTTTCTGAGCAAGAACGGCCTTCTGACGGGCAACATCTTCAAGGTCTGCTGTCAAGCGTCTAAACTTGGACACCCATATGTCTTTGTCGGCTATGTCGGCCAGTTCCATCTCAAGATCAGGTTGACTCACACCTGCCAATGCAGTCGTATTCAGTAGGGAAGGATCGATGCTTAAGGGAGTGACCGGGAAGGATAATGTGTTTTTTTCCTCTCTGAACTCACAGAAGCGTTTCCCAAACGATGTTTGCATTGCGATGATTGCAGAATGTAAATACTCCGAAATTATCATGTCGTGACCTTGTTTGAACTCTCTCAAATTGGGGAAGTGAGACAAAGTGCCTTTCTGTAAATCTCTGGCAAGCACTGTCAACTTGCGCTCGAATGCCAAAACATCCTCCAACATGTGCAGGGCTGTTCGTCCTTTCCCCTGAAGAGCTGTGTTCAGCGTGTTCAGGTGCGCTGTCATGTCTACCATGAAGTGTAGCTTTTCCAGCCACTCTGGCTGTTCCAGCTCAGGAAAGGTGAGCCCTTTGCTGCCCAGGAAAGTTTTCACTTCTTCCAGACACGCGACAAAGCGTTTCAGCACTTTCCGTCTGGACAGCCAGCGATAAAAACACGTAGCGGTGTCAGTAAACTGCAGTCAAAGATAGCTTTATTCGAACTAAACAGCCTTGCTTTTAAGCCTCCCTCAACCCAGCCCCCATGGACGCAGATGCTGCAAAAGACGCGTACTCACAAACCCCCGTAGGCTATCTCCCTTAGCCGGAATGCTGGCTAATTGTGAGCCGTTTCGGATGTGGCAGGAAATGTGTCGCTACACTTAGGTTGTACAAGATCACCATAATTACATTTCAAAAGCTAACAAACTAACATAAAATACATTTTAATTAAATACTGACCAATTATTTCCCAAAGCCACAGGGAGCCGCAGCACAGAGGTGAAAGAGCCACAAATGGCTCGGGAGCCGCAGGTTGCCGACCCCCGGCCTAGTCCCATTGACCTGCACCTAGACCAATAGTGTTCTGCTGTTGGAGACAGGCAACTTTCCTGACATTTATACCCTGGGTGAATGCCCAAGACAAGAACTTGCACTTGAAAGTTGACTGCATCGTGGTTTAACCTCTCACCTGATGCGATTCTTTGCCTGATCCGGGTCTTCTGCAGAAACAAGTCCCACGCGAGTGGACTTGGGCCGGTTCTCACGCACCTGGAAGCGGTACGGAGAATGGATGAACACTGGAGGCTCGTCAACGTCCAGCACCTCGATCACCAGTGTGGTGCTGTCCTTGTACCGTTTCCCCTTCACTGGCGTGGGGTTCTCTGCTTCCACTCGCACACGGTGTAGTCGCTTGGTCTCAAAGTCTAGGGGCTGGTAGGATCGAAAGCAGTGATCAGCTCAGCTCAATTCAATGAAGGAGAAAGATTTGTACTGCAGGAGAACAAATTCTCTAAAGAGACAACTATGAACATTTCCCTCGGCGTTGGAGAGAGCCCAGATGAAATTTACGAAAGTGATCCCTGGAATGAAAGGGTTAATGTATGAGGAGTGTTTGATGGCTCTGGACCTGTAGTTGCTGGAGTTTAGAAGAATGAGGAGCATCTCATTGAAACTTATTGACTATTGAAAGGCCTCAACAGAGTGGATGTGGAGAGGGTGTTACCTATAGTGAGTGAGTCCAGGACCAAAGGGCACAGCCTCAGAATAGAAGGATGTCCCTTTCCAGCAGGGATGAAGAGGATGGTGACTCTTTGGAATTCATTTCCACAGACAACTGTGGAGGCCAAGTCATTGGGTATATTTAAAAAAGAGGTTGATAGGTTCTTGATTAGTAAGTGTGCCAAAAGTTATGGGGAAGGCGGAAGAATGGGGGTTAAGAGGGATAATAAATCAGCCATGATGGAATGGCAAAGCAGACTTAATGGGCTGAATGGCCTAACTCTGCTCTCATGTCCTCTGGTCTTCTGGCTAGGCCAGGGAAGCAGGTTTGTGTGACACTTCGGTCCTGCTGCTCTCAAAGTGTGTGGATTTCCGGTTGGAAGAGGAGGCTGACCAGGATCCCGCCTGGACCAGGGAGTATAAACAATAAGGAGAGGTTGGACAGAATTGGGTCATTTTTTTTCTGGGATATCAGAGGCTGAGGGAAGACCTGACAGATATATGTACAATTATGAAGCAAGACCAGGGTAGAAAAACGTGTCTTCTTCCAAGAGTAGATATATCAAGTACTAGGAGAGTCCAGATTGAAGGTGAGAAGGGAAAAGTTAATGGGAAATGTATGGGGCAACTCTGTTTTACTCAGAGAGTGTTGGGTGACTGGAACAGGCTGCCAGCAAGGTGGTAGAAGCAGATGCAATGTGTCATTTAAGAGGCATTCACACAAATGACGGTGTGAGTGGAGGCATATGGATCATGTGCAGTCAGATGGGATTAGTTTCATTTGGAATCATGGCTAGCACAGTCATGATGGGTTGAAGGGCCTGTTCCCATGCTGTACTATTCTATGTTAGTCATGTAGTCGTTGAGCCATAGAGCAATACAGCACAGAAACAGGACCTTCAGCCCATCTCACTGTGCTGGCCTGGTCTTCTGCCTCATCACATCATCCTGCACCCTGACCATAGCCCTCCATACCCCCCCCATCCACACATCAATCCAAATTCACAGAATCAGATTTATTATCACCTACCTTCTGTATCACGTGAAATCTCTTGTGACAGCAGAACAGTGCAATACATAAAAAGTAACTAAAAGCTACAATAAGAAATATAAAGTATCTCTTGTGTGTTATAACTGAACCCACATCCACCACTTCCGTTGGCAGGTCATTCCACAATTACACCACCCTCTGAATGAAGAAGTTCCTCTCTAACTCTCCATAAGTATTTCCCCTCTCACCATTAACCCATGACCTGCAGTTCTGGTCTTGCCCAACCTCAGGGGAATTTATTCTATCTGCACCCTTGTAATTTTGTATACCTCTATAAGATCGTCTCTCATTTTCCTACACTCCAGGGAATAAAATCCTAACTTACTCAACCATTCCCTATAACTCAGGTCCACAAGTCTCAGCAACATCAACTTAAATATGTCCCAGGTGTAGGGGAAAAGTTACATCAGGTCAGGACACGTCAAACAATTGGGCTTTGTTTGTATAACAGATGGAGCTAGGGATATGGCTACAGTACTGTGCAAAAGTTTTAAGCACATGTAAAAACTGCATCAGTTCTCTTAGGTACACTGTTGTACAGTTTTATAAGAAAATCGGCTGTGAGGTTGTTCACAGTTCTGCAGACTCTGGCTTTCTCTCCAGGTAATCCAGACAGGGACCTGTGGAGGCTATACCATCTGAAGCCATATAAAAAATCTAGGGTCCCTAAGACTTTTGCACAGTACTGTGAATAGTTCCCTGAATATGGAGAACGAGGTAGACAAGGTGCTGAAGGTTGCGTTTGGTGTGCTTGCCTACTTCAGATGGGGCTCTGAGTACAAGGGTGAAGGAATCATGATACCGTTTTGGTTAGACCACTTCTGGAGTGTTGTTTTCAGTTCTGGTCACCCCATTACAGAAAGGATAAGAAGGCTTTAGAAAGGCTGCAGAAGAGGTTCACCAGGATGCTGTCTGGATTAGAGAGTATTAGCCATAAGGAGAGGTTGGACAAAATTGGGTTGATTTCACTGCAGTGTCCAAGACTGAGGAGTGAATAGCTAGAAGTTAATTAAATTAGGAAAGGCACACACGACAGGATTACCTGCGTCTCAACCCTCCACCCCCCCCCCCCCCCCCCGTTTGTGCCATTTACCAGGAGTGCTGCTGATGAGGGGCCCAGAGCATCATTGAGGATCCCTACCAGGCATCCCACAATCTCGCTGACCCACTACCACCAGGAAAGAAGTACCGGGACATCAGGACCAAGACTGCCGGTCACGGTATGTTGTTTGATTTGGTTGTATATACGTTTTGTGGGTGCAGTGACGGGAAAAATTAACGGAAGAAAAAGTTAGGGTCATAGCACATGACATTCATGAGTTACATCGAGGAGACGGACAGACAAAAGTTTTGAAGACTTTGTTAGAACTTCTCAGATTAAAGACCAATGGAAGACCATGGATCACCCACATCATACCACATGGCACAAAATGATGATGATAACTCTGGTCAATGTTGTTTCATTTGGTTGTATATACATTCACTGTTTACCTGTGCTCTGTACTACATGCACGTTGAATTATCTTTTATTAACTTATTTATGGTAAAATTTTGTTTCATGTCTGTGTGTGATGTATGTTTTGTGGGTGCACCATGATCCGGTGGAACATTGTTTCATTTGGTTGTATATATGTACAGTCAGGTGACAATAAACTTGAACTTGATAGGGTGGATGGTTTATCTTTTTCCCAGAATAGCAGAGTCTAAAATGAGAGGACGTAGTTTTACGGTCTCATAGCCCCGCCATGAGCAAAAACAAAGAAAAAAATCACCTCTTAGTGCTTCCAATAACCCATGCAGCCCATCTAGTCAACGCTAATGTCCAAGGCAGTCTTTCCCATTTTGGGTTTAGTCAGAGAGTGGGGAATCTGTGGAATTCGTTGCCACAGCTGGCTGTGGAGGCAGAGTTATTGGGTATATTTAAGGCAGAGGTTGATAGATTCTTGATTAGCCAGAGCAGGAGGGGATACGGGGAGAAGTCAGGAGACTGGGGCTGAGAAGATCAGCCATGATGAAAGGGCAAAGCAGACTCAATGGGTGAAATGGCCTAAATCTGCTCCTCTTATGGTCTTATCATACTAGGGTAATCATCACTTTCCATCTCCCTCAAGCTCCCCTTAAATAGATCTCCACTTGCACATCTCACCCTGTGGGACGAATACCATATTCCCCACACTCTTTGGGCAAAGAAATCTCTTCTGAATTCCCACTGCGATTCCTGGTGACTCTCTTTCATTGATGGTTTCCTGCTGTGGTCTTCAGTTGAACACATTCCCTCTGAACTAACACCATCAAAATCGCCCTTCATTTCAAGATCTCTATGAAATTGTCTCTTAGCATCCCAGAGCAAAGAGCCTTTTCACATTCTCAGATTTCCAGTGTCATAAATCTTCATATCTAAGCACAGAGAAACTGTAGGACAGAGCTCCCTCTACACAGTCCAAGAGCACCCATTAGAGACAGAGTAAAGCTCTCTCTACTCTGCCTTGTCACAGAATCTCAGGGCAGAGACAACATTCATTTGATACAGGATAAATCTTCCTCTACACTGTCCTGTTACACGGTCTCTGGGCAGAGACAGTAAAGAATAAGTTTTAGAATTTTATCATTAATGAAAAATTACCTTTTTTAGCATTATCACACACTCCTGTGTACTTGGATGGGTTGTGATCTGAAGCATTTTGTTAGGTTCAATTGTGTACAAAATCTTCGCATTCTCTCCTTCATCGAGATCCTTTGCCTCCACTCGTCCAAATTCAACTCCAACCGAGGTGTTTTCTGGCACCTTATAGATATATTCGCCTGCTCAGACAACAAAACTCCACATTACTCAGACCCATAAAAGAGACCTCTTGACCTAAAATGTCAACTGTCCATTCCCCACCATAGTTGTTGCCTGACCCATTGAGTTTCTTCAGCATTTTATGTGTTGCTCACATTAATCAGGGCTGGGGCTTGACTGGAAAATACTAAGTACTTGTTTACTGACGGTAAGTGGGTTACGGGGCAGGAGACACTGATCATCACTCTGTGTGTAGTTTTCCATTCATTCTATTGTACTTCTGATTCTTTGTTCCACTGTAAATGCCTGCAAGAAAATGAATCTCAGGACATTACTGTACATGGTCCAATGGTTCAATTTAATATCAAAGAATGTCTAGTTTACAACTTGAAATTTCTACTCTTCACAGACATCCATGAAACAGAAAAAATATCCCCGAAGAATGAATGACTGAAAACGTTAGACCCCCGAAGCCCTTCATCCCCCTCCCATGCAAAAGCAGCATCAAATGCATCAACACAAAGTACACTGCAGATGCTGTGGTCAAATCAAGACGTACAAACAAGCTGGATGAACTCAGCAGGTCAGGCAGCATCCGTTGAAAGGAGCAGTCAACATTTCGGGCCGAGACCCTTCGTCAGGACTAAAGAAGGAGGGGGCAGGGGCCCTATAAAGAAGGTGGGGGGAGGTTGAAATACCAATCAGAAGAGAGATCAAGGGGTGAGGGAGGGGAAGGAGGGAGGGGATAGGCAGGAGAGGTGAAGAAGGGGAAAGCACTATGGGTAGTAGAAGAAGGCAGAATCATGAGAGAGGTGATAGGCAGCTAGAAGAGGAGACAGAGTGAAAGTGGGATGGGGGAAAGGAGAGGGAGGGAATTACTGGAAGTTAGAGAATTCAATGTTCATACCAAGGGGCTGGAGACTACCCAGACAGTATATGAGGTGTTGTTCCTCCAACCTGAGTTTGGCCTCATCATGGCAGTAGAGGAGGCCATGTATGGACATATCCAAACGGGAATGTGAAGGAGAGTTGAAGTGAGTGGCAACCGGGAGATCCTGTCTGTTGTGGCGGACGGAGCATAGGCGCTCGACGAAGCGGTCCCCCAATCTGTGTCGGGTCTCGCGGATGTAGAGGAGAGCACCAGATGCAATAGATCAAATGCATTAACCCTCCTCCCACTCCCTCCCCCAATTGCTCCAGTAAAAGCATCACCCCCCCCCCACCAAACAAGCAGCAGCAAAGCCCCCAGAGACCGTAATCTAGAATCCAGCAAGAACTACTGTCCATCCCAACACGTCGACATCTCAGACAGGCTCTCTCGCACTAGAGGGGAGAGACAGATATCACTCCTGCAACAGCGAGAGGGGAGAGCAACAGTTGGCTGTTTGGATGTTGCAATCTGCCATGGCGCTAGTCTGTCGTATATGTAGTTCTTTGATAAATTACTTTGTATCATCACTGCTTGTGGCGCAGTAGCGTAGTGGTTAGCTCATTGCTTTACAGTGCCAACGATCACTGATTAGGGTTTAAATTCTGTCACTCTGTGTAGGGAGTCTGACTATTCTCCCTGTGTCTTTGTGTGTTTCCTCCGACACTCCAAAGGTATATGTTTCAGGTTAGTGAGCTGTGGGCATGCTGAGTTGGTGTCGGAAGCATGGCAAAGTGTGGGCTACTCCCAGCATCCCCGCTGACTGGGCACGAAACAACTCATCTTTCAGTATTTCAATGAACATGTGATAAATATAGCTGATCTTTATCACTTGTTGAAAAGCCCTAATTCCAATGCTAACAAATCCCAATGCAATGGGTATATTTAAAGCAGAGGTTGATAGGTTCCTCCTTGTTTTATGGGGAGAAGGCAAGAAATGGGCTTGTGTGGGATAAATAATCAGTCATGATGGAATGGTGGAGCAGAATCGATGGGCCAAATGGCCTAATTCTGCTCCTACATCTTATAGTCAAAGTGAATACACCAGTAGTGATGTGTATCTCTATCAGACCAAAACGAACCCTGACCCACACAACTGCTTTGACTTTCCACAAAACAAAATATTCTTGGTTCAGTAGAATGCTGGGCAAGTTTAGCCGATTGACAAACTCGCTTCATTCTCATCCTTAACCTTGTTTTGTGGTGAGGGAACAGTCTGAATTGTTGAGCTCACAGTTCCACTGAAGGTTCATCTCACCGCATCGATATTCATTACGGTCTGCATCATTAGAGGTCCAATCTCTACACATCTCCACACCAGAGGTCCAGTGTCCACATCTTGGTGCAGCTCATGTCTTCTGTGTTGGTAGTCACACACAGAAAGTCTCCTCCCAACTGAATATAAGGCTTCTAAGCCTTTTCCTACCTCACTTCCTACCACTACCACTACCTACACACCACTTCCACACCACTACCTACCTTGTATTCTAAACCCCTTGAAATGAATGCTAACATGGCATTTGCCTTCCTCACCATTGATTCGACCTGCAGGTTAACCTTTAGGGTGTTCTGCACAAGGACTCCCAAGTCCCTTTGCATCTCAGATTTTCAGATTTTCTCACTGTTTAGAAAATGGTCCGTACCTTTACTTCTCCTACCAAAGTGCATGACCATGCATTTTCCAACATTGTATATCATTTGCCACTTTTTCTCCCATTCTCCTAATCTGTCTAAGTCCTTCTGCAGCCTACCTGTTTCCTCAACACTACCTGTCCCTCCACCAATCTTTGCATCATCTACAAACTCAGCAATAAAGTCAACTATTCCATTGTCTAAATCATTTATATACAGCATGAAAAGAAGTGGTCCCAAGACCGACCCCTGCAGAACATCACTAGTCACTGGCACTCAACCAGAAAAGGATTCTTTTATTCCCACTTGCTGCCTCCTACCGATCAGCCAATGCTCTAACCATGTTAGTAACTTTCCTGTAACACCATGGGCTCTTAACTTGGTAAGCAGCCTCATGTGTGGCACCTTGTCAAAGGTCTTCTGAAAGTCCATATATACAATATCCACTGCATTCCCTTTATCTATCCTAGTTGTAATCTCCTCAAATAATTTCACCAGATTCATCAGGCAGGACTGTTCCTGAAGGAAACCATGCTGACTTTGTACTACCTTGTCCTGTGTCACCGAGTTCTCCATCACCTCACCCTTAACAATTGACTCTAATATTTTCCCAACGACTGAGGTCAGGCTAATAGGTCTATGATTTCCTTTCTGCTAACTTCCTCCTTTCTTAAAGAGTGGAGTAGCATTTTCAATTTTCCAGTCCTTTGACACCATGTCAGAGTCCAATGATTTTTGAAAGTTAATTTCTAATGCCACCTCAACCTAACACTACCTCTTTCAGAACCCTAGGGTGCAGTTCATCTGGTTCGGGTGACTTACGTACCTTTAGGTCTTTCAGTTTTTTGAGTACCTTTTCTCTTGTAACAGTGACTGCACCCACTTCTCCCATTACACACTACAACATCAAGCATACTGTTTGTGTCTTCCACAGTGAAAACTGACGCAAGATACTCATTTAGTTCAGCAGCCATCTCCTTGTCCCGTTATTTCTCCTGCCTCATTTTCTAGCAGTCTTATATCCACTCTAATTTCTCTTTTATTTTAACATACTTGAAAAAACTTTTACTATCCACTTAGATATTGTTTGCTAGCTTGCTTTCATATTTCATCTTTTCCCTTCTAATGATTTTTTTAGTTGTTCTCTGTAGGTTTTTAAAATTTATCTTCCCACTAATTTTTGCTGTGTTGTATGCCCTCTCTTTTGCATTTACAATAGCTTTGACTTCCCTTGTCAGCCACGGTTGTACTATTTTGCTATTTGAATATTTCTTCATTTTTGGCACCTTCCTCACTTTCCCCTGAAACACACACCATTGCTGCTCTGCTGACATCCCTGCCAGCAGCTCCTTCCAAATACTTTGGCCAACTCCTCTCTCATACCACTGTAATTTCCCTTACTCCACTGAAATACTGACTTTACATCAGACTTTACTTTCTCCTTATCAAATTTCAAGTTCAACACAATCATATTGTGATCACTGGTTCCTAAGGGTTCCTTTACCTTAAGCTCCCTAATTGCCTCCGGTTCTTTACAATCCACCCAATCCAGTATAGCTGATCCCCTAGTAGGCTCAATGACAAACTGCTCTGGAAAGCTATCTCTTCTGCGTTCAACAAACTCACTGACTTGAGGTCCATTACCAGCCTGATTTTTCAAATCAACCTACATGTTAAAGTCTCCCATGACTACCATAACACTGCCCTTGTGACTCGCCTTTTCTATTTCCTGTTGTAACCTGTGGTCCACCTCCCAGCCACTGTTGGAAGGCCTGCCATCAAAGTTCTTTTACACTTGCTGTTTCTTAACTCAACCCACAAGGGTTCAACATCTTCCAATCCTATGTCACGTCTTTCTACTGCTTTGATGCCATTCTTTACCAGTACAGCCACACCAACCCCTCTGTCTACCTTCCTATCCCTCCTATATAGCATGTAACCTTGGAAATTCAGCTCCCAACTAGAAACCACGATTGAGTGATGGCCACCACATCAGACCTGGCAATCTGTAATAGGGCAACAAGGCTGAGGCTTTATAAGGCACTGGTGAGGCCTCACCTTGAGTACTGTGAACAGTTTCGGGCCCCTCATCTTAGAAAACATGCGCTGGCATTGGAGAGGGTCCAGGGAAGGTTCACAAGGATCATTCCAGGAATGAAAGGGTTATCGAATGAGAAACGTTTGATGGCTCTGTGTCTGTACTTGCTGGAATTCAGAAGGACAGGGAGGGAGATCTCATTGAAACCCTTCGAATGGTGAAAGACCTAGACAGAGTAGATGTGGAAAGTATGTTTCCCATGGTGGGAGAGACTAGAACAAGAGGGTACAGCCTCAGGATAGAGGGGTTTCCTTTCATAAAAGAGGTGCAGAGAAATTTCTTTAGCCAGATGGTGGTGAATTTGTGGAATTTGTTGCCACATGTAGCTGTGGAGGCCGGGTCATTGGGTGTATTTGAGGCAGAGATTGATAGGTTTTTGATTGGACATAGCATTAAAGGGGAGAAGGCAGGCAACTGGGATTGAGGAGGAGATAGAAAAAAAAGGATCAGCCATGATGGAATGGCAGAGCAGCCTCAATGGGCCAGTTGGCCTGATTCTGCTCCAATGTCTTATGGTCTAATATCCTTAAACCAGAGAACTTAGATTGGATATCAAAAGTGGAACATGAAAAATCTGTTGACGTGAAATGTCCTTTTGAACACAAAACACAGAACAGTACAGCACAGTACAGGTTCATCAGCCCAGAATGTTGTGATGGCCTTTTACTCTACTCCAAGATCAATCTAATGCTTCTCTCACATAACCCTCCATTTTTCATTTATCCATATGCCTAGCTAAGACTTCCTTAAAAATCCTTAATATCGATTTTTCATCTTATGTTCTCGATATTTATTGCTTATTTATTGATATTATTGCTTCTTCTTTTTGTGTTTGCACAATTTGTTGTTTTCTGCACTCTGGTTGAAAGTCCTTTGTGACAAAGTTTACAGATGATACAAAGATAGGTGGAGGGGTGGTGCTGAAGAAGCAATGTCATTGAAGCAGGACTTGGAAGAATGGGCAAAAATTGTCAGATGGAATACAGAGTTGGGAAATGTATGAGAATACATTTTGGTAAAAGGAACAATAGTACGGACTATTATCTAACTGGGGAGAAAATTCAAACATCAAACTTAGGAGTCCTTGTGCAAGACTCCCGGGTGACCTTTAAGAACAGAGGTAAAGAGGAATTTTCTTAGCTAGAGGGTGGTGAATCTGTGAAATGCTCTGCCATAGACTGCAGTGGAGCCCAAGTCTGCGGGTATACTTAAAGCAGAAGTTGATTGGTCAGGGCATCAAAGGATGTGGTGAGAAGGCAGGTGTATGGGGTTGAGTGGGATCCAGGATCGGCCATGATGGAATGGTGGAGCAGACTCGCTGGGCTGAGTGGCCTAATTCTGCTCCTGTGTCTTATGGTCCTAGTTTGTTGGCCACTCATTGATTCTGTTATAGTTACTATTCTGTAGGCTTGCTGAGCACGCCCACAGGATAATGAATGTTGGGGTTGTAGCTGCTGATATATATGTACTTCCATAATACATTTACTTTGTACTTTGTGTCTGCCTCTAGCACTAGCCCGGGAGAGCATTCTCTGCACTCACCACTCTCTGTGGAAGAAAACACCTACCTCTGATATTCCAATCACCTGAAAAGAATGTCAACTGTTATTAGCCATTGCCACCCTGGGACAAAGGCATTGGTTGCTACCCTATGTAGCTTATCATCTTGCATACCTCTATCGAATTGCCTCTCAAATTCCTTTGCTTTATAAGACCTAGCTCACTTAACCTTAAGGCAGGCTCTCCAATGTTTGAAGTGCGGTATGACCAGATTTTTATAGAGCTGCAATATTACCTTGTGGCTCATGAACTTAATCCCCCGACGAATCAGGACCAACACACCAAGTCTTCTTAACAACCCTATCAACTTGCACGGCAAATTTGAGAGATCTATGAACTTGGACCCCAAGATCCCTCATACCTCCACACTGCTAAAAATCCTCAGCCTGAAATACTTCCTGACTTGTTGGTTGTTTCCGGCATTTTCTGCTTTTATCTTTCCTCAGTGATTTTGGAATGCTGGGGTATTAATTGGACTTTGACAGCCTGAATTCTATAGTATTTCTCAGCTGTGGATACAAATTATTTCAGCAGTGGAACTAAAGTTAAGGTCTGCCATGCATGAGGAGATGCTGCATGCTATGTCCCTGACTTTGGTCACCAGTAGTCAGAAATAGATCGTACTTTTCTCAAAGTAGGGTGCGTTGTCATTGATGTCGGTCAGAGAGATGTACACAGTTGCTGAAGAACTCCTTCCTCCTGTTTCAAATTCCATGTCCTTGGCCTGTACTACCAGCTGATAATTTTTCTTCGTTTCTCTGTCCAGTTCTGAGTTGTGTACATATATGATTCCTAGGTTAAAAAAAATATATTAATTAAGAGTTTCCTTTTATGATTCTGAATGTGGGATTCTTCACAGGCAAAACTTTCTGCAAAGGAAGGCCATCTTTATGTAAAAACTTTAGAAAGTTCTCAAGAAGCTTCAACATTCTCACCAGTTGGCAGGGCCATTGTCTCTCGCCTGCAGAGACCCGGGTTCAACCCCGGCCTCTGTTCGTGTGGAGTTGGCACAAGTTGGCCAAGAAGCCTGACACCAGCCCAGCCAATGCAGCCTGTTTAATTGGCGCCCCATTCAATTGCATCCCCCGCCCCATCACCAGTGTATATTATTGATAAACTACTGCAGTCACTCATCCACTATCTCCCCAAACCAGCAACCTTTCACCAAGAAGGACAAAGTCAGCGTGTGCATGGAACACATGTCCACTCCAAGTTAAACAGCATCCTACCTTGGGAAGCTATCATTCACTGCTGGCGTCGTCATCGATATTAACTGAAATAACTGTGCCCAGAATGCATGCTCACAAATGGCTCAGACATACTTTAGTTACTCGTGCACAAGGAGCACAGCATGGTCCCTGTCATCCACACTGTTCAGAAGCCAGGACAGAAGATGTCGGAGGAGGTGTAGTGCGACGTCTATGCTGGGTTGGGGGGGGCTGGCCTCTTCTGGTGCTGCTGCCCTCCATTATTCGATTGGTGAAATGATAAGCTGGATTGCATGCGTGCGTATGCCATGGTATGTTTAATTGCTATCTTATACGGGTTATGTGTGCTTTGTGCTGTGTGCATCTGGTACTGTGTTTTGCACCTTGGCCGCGGAGGAACGCTGTTTCTTTTCGCTATATTCATTGGTATTCCTGTATTTGTTGTTCCACTCTGCGCCAGGCAGCAACCTTGCCATTTCTTTAGCGTTTGTCTGCTCTTTTATGCGGCCAGGTTGCTAGTTCGACGCTCAGCACAGATGGAAAGCATGCAAGGAGACAGCCAGATCAGTCGCCTCAAACTCTGGTGTGGAACCCACAACACCACCAGCTAGTTCATGGATGGTTCAATGATAATTAAACTGGAATTTGAATTTGAACTTGAAAACTGCTATTTCTATACAGAATTAGCTTACCAGTTATGGATTTTGACCATTTGGTAAATTATGTATGTTTGAATTCTTTACTTGCAAGATCAATCGCCATTCACAGTAGAAATGTAAAAAGTCAATAGAAACTACAAGCTGACAACCAGTGACATTTTGGAGTTGGTAAAGCATTTGTCCCTGAGTTGTTGGGTGCATTTCACAACCTATTCTTATTTGGACGTTGTTTTTGACCCTTGCCTTACCGCAACTTCCACACTGGGTCTAAATCCAGGACTCTACTGCCCAATAACACCAGGGGAGGACCTCCACTTCAAAGTACCTTTAATCTCAAAGTATTTATACTGTGTACAACCGAGAGATTCATCTCCTTACAGGCAGCCACAAAACAATGAAACCCAAGGAAACCATTAAAAAAAGATACCATCTAACACCCAAGGGCAGAAAAAAACAAATTGTGCAAACTGAAATTCATGAAAGCGAGTCCACATTTGCGAAGCCAGATATCACTGCTGCAAACCCAGTAGCCTGTTCGTTGCAGGCGACAGCTTCAGTTCAGCATGGAGGTGAGTAAACCTTGTGGAGCAGCAAGCTGAACCGGCCTCCAGTTCCAATCTTTTCCATATGGCCCAAAGAACGCAGCTCACCATCTTCTCAAAGGTACCCAGCATAGATAATAAATGCTGGCCTTGCCAGCAATATCTACCTTCTGTGAATGAAGTAACCGATGCCTCACTAACCAACTAACATGAAGCAATGTCTTGCAGACTGCAGTGTGATAATTATCCTGGCTACTTAGCTACTGATTGTATAAAAATTTGACCATGGGCACAGAGGAAAGCACAACAAGCAACAAGGTCAGCTTTAGGCAGGGAGAGTGAAAGCTCAGAGCAGCTGGTTGTGGCTGGCTGGCTCGAGGAATGACCAAGAACTGTGGATGAGAACTAGGTTTAAATAGGCTGCAGGTGCGTTCACCCTATCTATGTCCCAATGATTGTTACATCAGATTAAATCACCCCTCATTCTGCTGTGGTCTAAGGAATAAAGTCCCAGCATACTCTACCTATCTCCATAACTCATCTCCTTATTGTGCCTATAACATCAAATATAGAACTTAGTCCATTACAGCACAGTACAGGTTCTTTGGCCCCAAGGCAATGGCCGTTACCCTACTCTAAAGATCAATTTAACTCTTCCCTCTCACATAGCCCTCCATTTTTCTATCATTCAGATGCCTATCTACAAGTTACATCTATCTAATGTATCAGAATCAGGTTTAATATCATCATCATTTATTGTTTCGTGGCATCAGTGCTTTAAAATATATAGTAATAAAAACTATAAATTACAATAAGAATATATTTTTAAAAAAGTAAATAAGTAGCGGAAAAAGAGATGGAAAATACTGAGAAAGTGTTTATCTCTACCACTCTGTGTAAAAAAACTTATCTCTGACATCCCCCTAATACTTTCCTCCAATCTCCTCAAAATTATACCCCCTCATTTTGGCCATTTCCACTCTGGGAAAAAAGTCTGTCCATCCCCTTGATCTTATCATCTTATACACCTCTATCAAGTCACCTCTCATACTGCTTTGCTCCAAAGAGAAAAGCCCTCATTCAGCAAACCTACCCTCACTTAAGAATGCTCTCTAGTCCAGACAACATGCTGCACCTTCCCTCGTTCACCTGGAGCAGCGCTAGCTGAAGGATGTTTGTGTACCTGTGACCTATGCCTGCTCATTGCCCCTCAGTATTAGTGTAAGTACAGATTGTACACGGAGGTACTGCATCAGTCACTGATAAGAAAACACATGGGTGTCACGGTAGCATAGTGGTTTATGCAACACTATTACAGCTTGGTGTGTGGGAGCTCAGAGTTCAATTCCGGCATCCATCATAAGAAATTTTGTACGTTCTCCCTGTGACTGAATGGGTTTCTTCCCACAGTCCAAAGATTTACCAGTTACTGGGTTAACTGGTCAATGAAAATTGTCCTGCGATTAAACTAGGTTTAAATTGGTGGGTTGTTGGGCAGTGCGGAGAGGTTTAAATGGCTGGGAAATAATGTCAAAATTGGTATTGTCTAGTCTGTTTTAGATAGTCCCTTATTCACTGTATTGAATCAGACATGTCCTCTAATCCAGGCAGTACCCTGGTAAATCTCTGCATCCCCTCGAAATGCAGCATCTTATGATCCCTGCCTTATAACGTGGCAACCAGAACTGAACACAATATTGCCAGTGTGGAAACATCCTCGTAAATCTCCTCTGCACCTTTTCCAGATCAATGGCATCTTTCCTATAGCACGGTGACCAAAGCTGTGCACAATACTTCAAGCTACATCTATTACCGAAGTATGTATGCAGTGTACATCTCTGAAATTCGTCTTCGCCACACAGCTACAAAATAAAAAAAATTCAAAGAAACACACCGACGTTCCCAAGTTCAAAAAGCAAATCATGCTGACAGCACCAAGAAGAGCAAACCCCAAAACCCCATCCTCGTGCAAAAAGCCCAAACAGTTTGTGCAAACAACACCAAGAACAGCAAAGTCCAAAACCCCATCCCTGTGAAAAAAACCAAACAGTTTGTGCAAACAACACCAAGAACAGCAAACCCCAAAACCCCATCCCCATCCTCCCCATGGAATGTGTGGGTTTCCTCCAGGTGCTCCAGTTTCCTCCCACAGTCCAAAGCACTGGTTATTAGGTTAATTGGTCATTGTAAATTCTCCCATGATTATGCTTGGGTTGCAGGACAGTGTGGCTTGAAAGCCCTGGGGGCCTAGTCTGCACTGTATCTCTAAATCAATAGTTCCAGTTCATTTCCTGCTCATCAGACAGAAATGCTCTGATCAGATCATGTGTACTACTTACCAGTGTGTGGGTCCATGACGAAATCTTTCTGCTTGCTCAGAATTTTGTATGTTACTTTGGCATTTTTGTAAACTGTTGGATCATCTGGGTCATGAGCACTGACAGTCAGAACAGAGGTTCCTGTGGTGGGTAAAGAAATCAAATCAGAACTGCCATAAGCTGATGATAGTCAGATCCGAACTGCCACAGTCAGACACCTCTGGCACAGGGAAATACTCAATGCATATATACCAAACTCCCATCTTCTATCATTTCTGATTTCTGTTGAGGTCCCAGGTGTGAATATCACCAATAGCCTATCCAGGTCCAACCATATTGATGTCATGGCCCAGAGAGTTCACCAACACCTTTACTTCCTGAGGAGGGTAAAGAAGTGTGGCATGTCTGTGTCAACACAAGACTACTGAACAATCCCCGAGTACAATAAGACACAATGCCTATAAAACGTATTCACTCTCCCCCCTCAGAGGTTTTCATGTTTTATTGTTTTACAACGTTGAATCACAGTGGATTTAATTTGGCTTTTTTACACTGATCAACAGAAAAGGACTTTTTTGTGTCAATGTGAAGACAGCTGATCCAAGTTAATTACAAATATAAAACGCAAAATAATTGATTGCATAATTACTCACCCCTTCAAGTCAGTATTTAGTAGATGCACCTTTGTCAGCAATTACAGCCTTGAGTCTGTGTGGATAGGTCTCTGTCAGTTTTGCACATCTGGACACTGCAATTTTTCACCATTCTTCTTTACCAAACTGCTGAAGCTCTGTCAGATTGCATAGAACGTGAGTGAACAGCCACTTTCAAGTCCAGCCACAAATTCTCAACTGGATTGAGGTCTGGACTCTGACTTGGCCACTCCAGGACATTAACTTTGTTAGTTTTTAAGCCATTCCTGTGTAACTTTGGCTTTATGCTTGGGGTCATTGTCTTGCAGAAAAACAAATCTCCCAAGTCGCAGTTCTCTTGCAGACTTCATCAGGTTCTCCACCAGGATTTCCCTGTATTTTGCTGCATTAATTTTACCCTCTACTTTACAAGACTTCCAGGGTCTCCTACAGCCCACAACCTGATGCAGTCACCACCACGTTTCACTGTGTGTTTTTGATGGTGTTTGGCTTACGGCAAAAACAGTGATAATCAAATGGCCAAAAAGCTCAATCTTGGTATCTTCAGACTATAGAACCTTCTTCCAGCTAACTTCAGAGTCTCCTCTGGCTAACTCTAGCTGAGATTTCATGTGAGCTTTTATCAACACTGGCTTTCTCTTATCCACTCTCCCATAAAGCTGTGACTGATGAAGCATCCAGGCAACAGTTGTATGAGCGATTTCTCCCATCTCATCCACTGAAGCCTGCAACTTCTCTGGAGTTGTCTTGGGTCTCCTGGCGGCCTCCCTCACTAGTCTCTTTCTTGCACAGTCACTCGGTGTTTGAGGATGACCTGCTGAAAGGAGATTTACAGCTGTGCCATATTCTTTCCGTTTCTTGGTGATTGAATTAACTGTACTCAAAGGGATATTCAGTGACTTGGAAATTTTCTTGTATCCATCTCCTGACTTGTACTTCTCAATAACATAGAAACATAGAAAAACTATTTGTGGAGTTGCTTGGAGTGTTCTTTTGTCCTGATGGTGTAGTTTTTGCCAGGATTCTGACTCACCAGCAGCTGGACCTTCCAAGTGTAGGTGTACATTTACTACAATCAATTGAAGCATCTTGACTACACACAGATTAATATATAGATAGGACACCTTAGCTAATCATGTGACTTCTAAAACCTATCGGCCCCACCAGTGATGTTTTGGTGTGTCATATTAAGGGGAGGGGGGCAAATACTTATACAGTCAATTATTTGTGTTTCATATTTGTAATTAATTTGGATCACTTTGTAGAGATCTGTTTTCACTTTGACATAAAAGACTTTTTTTTTGTTGATCAGTGTCAAAACAGCCAAATGAAGTCCAAAGTGATTCAACATTGTAAAAACAATAAAACATGAAAACTAAGGGGTTGAACACTTTTTATAGGCATTGTAGATTCTTGACCTCATAATCTACCTCGTTATGATCTTGCAGCTTATTGCCTGCACTTTCTCTGTAACTGTAACACTTTATTCTGCATTTTATTCTTTTACCTTGCATTACCTCAATGCACTGTGTAATGAATTGACCTGTATGAGCAGTGTGCAAGATAAGCTTTTCCACGGTACTGTGGAGGTTAAAACAATTCGGCATGTCCCTGTGGACCTTTATCATTTTTTATCAAGGCACCACAGAAAACACCCTATCTGGGTGTATTAAGGGTCGGCACGGCAACTGCTCTGCACGTGACTGCAAGAAGCTGCAGAGTTGTGGACACAGCTCAGGGCATTACAGAATCCAACCTTCCCTTATGAACTCATTCCACACTTCTCAGTGCCTCAGTAAAGCAGCCAGCAGAATCAAAGGCCCCACCCACCTTGGTCATGCCCTCTTCTCCCCTCTCCCATCCGGCAGAAGATACAAAAGCCTGAAAACACATATTTCCAGCTTCAAGGACAGTTTCTATCCTACTGTAACATACAGGCCTCCAAACAGGAGCCAGGATGTGGGGTATAAATTACAAGGGGAGATAGAAACGCATGTAAAAAGAACAATGTTATGATAGTAATGTGGGATTTCAATGTGGGAAAATTAGGTTGGTGCTGGGTCCCAAGAGAGAGAACTTGCAGAATGCCTATGGGATGGTTCTTCAGAGCTGCTTGTGGTTGAGCCCATTAGGGGAAAGGCCATTCTGGATCGAGTGTTGTACAATAAACTGGAATTGATCAGAGAGCTTAAGGTAAAGGAACTCCTAGGGGCCTTTGACTACAATATGATAGAAATCACATTCCAGTTTGAGAGGGAGAAGGAATTCTCAGATGCATCAGTATTACAATGGTGTAAAAGGAATTACGGAGGAATGTGAGAGGAGCTGGCCAAAATTGATTGGAAGGGGACGATGGCAGAAAACCACGGCTGGAGTTTCTGGGGCAATTCAGAAGGCGTGGGATAGATACATCTTAAAGATGAAGAAGTATTCTAAAAGAGAGGCTGAGGCAATCATGTCTGACAAAGGAAATCAAAGGAATAGAGAAGACATAATAGAGTGAAAATTAGTGGGAAGTTAGATAATTTGGTATGTTTTAAAAGTCAACAGAAACAAACTGAAAAAGTTATGGGGAGAGAAAAGATGAAATATGAATTAATGCAAATTACCCAATATAAAAGAGGATACCAACATTTTTTTCCAGATATACAGTATAAAGAGTAGAAGAGGTATGAGTGGATACCAGATCATTGTAAAATGATGCTGGAGAGATAGTAATGGGAGATAAAGAAATGGCAGATGAACTTAAGTATTTTGCATCATTCTTCACTTTGGAAGGCACCAGCAGAATGCGGGAGGTTGGAGAGTGCCGGGGACAGAAGTGAGTGTGGTTGCTATTACTAGGGAGAAGGTGAAAGGTCTGAAGGCAGTTAAGTCATCTGGACTAGATGGACTACACCCCAGGTTTCTGAATGTGTTAGCTAGAGAGATTGTGGAAGCGTTAGTAATGATCTTTCAAGAATCACTAGATTCTGGAATGGTCCTGGATGACTGGAAAATTGCAAATGTCACTCCACATTTAATAAGGGAGGCGGACAGAAGAAAGAAAATTCTAGGCCAGTGAAGTCTGGCTTCAGTGGTTGGCAAGATGTTGGAGTGCATTATGGAGGCTTTTGGTTTTGGGGAGCTTGGAAGCACATGGTTAAATGGGCCAAAGTCAGCATGGTTTCCTTGAGGGGAAATCTTGCCTGACAAAACTGTTGGAATTCTTTGAAGAAATAGCAAGCAAGATAGACAAAGGAGAGTCAGTGGATGTTGTTACCTTGGATTTTCAGAAGGCCTTTGACAAGGTGCTGCACATCAGGCTGCTTAAGAAGATAAAAACGCATGGTATTACATGGGTAGGAAGTAGATGATCGACTGGCTGGCAGGAGGCAGAATTGGAATAAAGTTGGCCTTTTCTGGTTGGCTGCCAGTGATTAGAAGTGTCCTGCAGGGGTCAATATTGGAACCACTTCTTTTCACGTCAATGATTGTACGTCCATAAAGTGACGCTAGGTTGTAAGGTGACTGGCAGGAAATAATGAAGTAGTGGTAGAGTTAGAGGGTGGAAGGGTTGATCAGCCTTACTGCTTGGGGAAAGGAACTGCTTTTGCATCTTTTGTTTCTGGCATGGATGCTCATGGCCTCCTCCCTAATGGGAGTGGGACAAACAGTCCATGAGCAGGGTCGATGGGATCCTTCATGATGGTGCTGGCCCTTTTCTGGCACCTTTCTGTATATATGAAAGGGTTAATGTACGAGGAGCATTTGATGTTCTGGGCTTGTACTCTCTAGAATTTAGAAAATGAGGGAGAATCTCACTGAAGTCTCTCGAAAGGCCTAGATAGGGTGGATGTGGAGAGGACATTTCCTAGAGGGTGAATCTAGGGCCAGAAGGCACTGCCTCATAAGAGAGGGACAGCCATTTAGAACAAGGATGTCTTCTATTATTGAGGAGGAATTTCTTTAACTAGAGGGTAATGAATCTGTGGAATTTATTGCCCTTGTACAGCTGTGGTGGCAAAGTTATTGAGTATACTTAAAGTGGAGGTTGATAGGTTCTTGATTAGCCAGGGTGTCAAAGGGAAGAAGGCAGAAGAATGGGTTGAGAGGGATAATAAATCAGCCCTGATGGAATGGTGGAGCAGACTTGATGGGTCAATTGCCTAATTCCGCTCCTATATCTTATGGTCTTCTGATCTAAGGTAGACTCTTGACCTCACACCCTCATTTCCACTTTTCACCTTAGCATTTACCTGGACTGTGGCTGTAGCTGTTACACTTTATTCTGCATTCTGTTATTATTTTACCTTGTTTTACCTCAATGCACTTTGTAAAGATCCGATCTGTATAAATACAATGCAAGGAAAGTTTTTCACTGTATCTTGGCACATGTAACAATAATAAAACAATTTCAATATGAATCTGTCTAAGATGATTGGTATCACTATCAGAACCAGAATCAGGTTTATTATCACTGACATCTGATGTGAAATTTGTTCTTTTCTGTTAACAGAGATAAAATGCTATTTGTTACACAAATAAATATTTCCAATAATAGCGAGGTAGGGCTCACGGGTTCATGGGCCATTCAGAAATCTGATGGCGACAGGGCTTGAAGTTGTAGCTTACTGACTGGGTTGAAACAATTCTGATTATTGCCGTACCTGTGACTACAGATTTCAGCTCTAGTAGTTCTAAATGGGAACATTGAAGATCCCCACAGGAACTATACAAAAATAGTCATTCCACTCCTGTGATACTTATTTTAAGCTGGAGGAGAGGTGAGTGCGTTGGGAAAGGAGATCCTTAGACTTCCACAGTTGTCAGCTGCGGATGGGTCCAACGCCTTCCTGGGTCTCCATAGCCCAGCCGCTTCTCTGATGTTCTCTCTAGACAAGGGATTCCCAACCTGGGGTCCACAAACCCCTCAGTTATTGTAGGCATCTATGGCACAAAAAGGGTTACAAACCTGTGCTCTAGACCCTGTCCAATGCCAGCAGTTCCCCTCTTAGATAAGGGGTCAAAACTGCTCAGAATACTCCAAAAACGGTCTGAACAATAAAAGCCCCAGGAAGGAGCTGTACTGGCTTTTGAACCTGTAATCTCCCTGCCCTGGGGATTGATGGAGGGGCAAGTAGATCAAGCTTCATTTGCTCTCTGACTGCTGTGGATGTGGCCAGGTCCTTACCATTGCTGGACATTTCAGCGACGGTTCCATTGAATGGATCTTTGATGAATATGGGTGCATTATCATTGATGTCCATTACTTGAATGGTAAAGTTGGTGACAGGGCCAACTGGCTGCGAAGTTTTCTTGTCAATCACAGTTCCTTGTAATTTGTAATGATCCTTCGTCTCCCGATCCAGCTCTCTATAGACAACAATATCGCCAGTGTCGGGGTCCACCTTAAATATAGTGCCGGCTCCCTCACCCTGGATTTGATATTTAGTTTTTCCTTCCTTGTGCCAAACTGACTGGATCTGGAAAATAGGATTTTAAAAAATTGAAGTTCAGTGTATATTTATTATCAAATATTTTTATCAAAGTGCCATAGGACATTCAAAGCTGCTGCGCAGGTTGATTGTGGTTAGGAAGGCATACGGTGCATTGGACTTCACCAACTGTGGGATTGAGTTTAAGAGCCGTGAGGTAATGTTTCAACTTTATAGGGCCCTGGTCAGACCCCACTTGGAGTACTGTACTCAGTTCTGGTCATCTCACTATAGGAAGGATGTGGAAACTATAGAAAGGGTGCAGAGGAGATTTACAAGGATGTTGCCTGGATTGGGGAGCATGCCTTATGAGAATAGGTTGAGTGAACTCGGCCTTTTCTCCTTGGAGTGATAGAGGATGAGAGGTGACCTGATAGAGGTGTATAAGATGATGAGAGACATTGATCATGTTGATAGTCAGAGGCTTTTTCCCAAGGCTGAAATGACTAACACGAGAGGGCACAGTTTTAAGGTGCTTGGAAGTACAGTAGGTACAGAGGAGATGTCAGGGGTAAGTTTTTTACCCAGAGAGTGATGAGTGCATGGAATGGGCTGCCAGCGATGGTGGTGGAGGCGGATACAATAAGATCTTTTAAGAGACTCCTGGATAGGTACATGGAGCTTAGAAAAATAGAGGGCTATGGGTAACCCCAGGTAATTTCTAAAATAAGTACATGTTCGGTACAGCATTGTGGGCCAAAGGGCCTGTATTGTGCTGTAGGTTTTCTATGTTTCTACTGATACAGTATTTCACCATATACAAGCCTGCAATTCATTTTCTTGTGGGCAAATGCAAGAAACACAATAGAATCAGTGACAGACCCGACAACAGGACGGAAAAGCAGCCAATGTGCAAAGACAACAAACTGTGCAAGTACAGAAAGGGAAGGAATGAATGAATGGATGGATGGATGGATGGATGGATAGATAGATAGATAAATAAATAAATAAATAAATATCAAAGAGCCCTTGGAAGTGATGAGGCAAGTGAAATTGAGTGAAGTTATCCCTCTGATTGAAGAACCAAATGGTTGAAGAGTAATAACTGTTCCTAAATCTGGTGATGTGGGTCCTGCAGCTCCTGTACCTCCCTCCTGATGGCAGCAGCAAGAAGAGAGCATGGTCTGGATGGTGGGCGTCCTTGATGATGGATGCTGCTGCTTTCCTGTGACAACGCTCTGTGTAGATGTGCTCAATGGTGGAGAGGCTTTACCATGAGTCACATCCACTACTGTTTAAATGCAAGAGATTTTGCAAATGCTGAAAATCTAGAGCAGCGCACGCACGCACACACGCGCGCGCGCGCGCACACACACACACACACACAAACAAAAATACTGGAGGAACGCAGCAGGACCAGGCCAGAACTTCTTGATCTGCTGAGATCTTCCAGCACTTTCTATGTTGCACTACATTTTGTAGACATTTCCATTTATTGGAAACCATTGTTTTTGAATAATACTTTTACCAAGATTTGTCCTTTTTAATAAACTTATGTATTTTTCACAGTGTGTAGTGATTCATCCCCACTTACTTGCATAAAGCAGTACAGCAGCTAAACTAACGGTTTATCACCTTCCTCATTTTTCATTGGCTAAGTATCAGCACATTACCCACATGACATAATTGTGCAACTGTTGATTGGTTTAGTTTATCGAAGGAATTTTTCTCATCTATAAAAATGATGGATTTTTTCAGAGGCACCATCATTTTGTATACTTGTTTGTAGTCTAAAATAAACGATTGTAAGAAATAAGACTGCACATCATTCCTGAGTTCTGGAAGAACCCCAAGGGTCAGGAAATAAACAGAGATCTAACAAGTTCAAGGGCTTTGGTGTTTCCATACAAGGCCATGATGCAACCTGCCAATATACTCTCCAACACTGTAGAAGATGTCAATATTTTAGACGACATGCTGAACCTTCACAAACTTCTAAGAATGTAAGTGCTTTCTTTGTAATGGCACTGATGTGCTGGAACCTGGGTAGATCATCTGAATGAAAACACCTGGGAATTTGAAGCCGCTGACTCTCTCCACCTCTGATGAGGACTGGCTCATGGGACTCTGACCTCCTGCTCCTGACCTCATTGAAGGTGTACTTTGTCATTGTTAACTGCAGGTCAGTGTACAAAACCAGTTGACTCCAGGCCAGTGTCAGATTTTTTCCTGACAAAAAAATCTGCATCCATGCTCGCATTGAGGAACCAGTGTCAAGTGTCTCCCAACACCTCACTTTTCCATTAGAAAATATAAATTGTTTACACAGACATGATTCCTAAACCTACTACAGCTTATAAATTACAAAGAAAGTAGTTTGTTTACTGACATTATTTCTTGTTAGGTATTTATGTGTTTTTCAATTTGCTAATTCATCTTTCCATACCATAAATAGTCTCTTGCTCTACAAATCTAACTCACTCCCTTTCTCCTACAGACAATGCAATTTCTTTCTACAAGGACACAATTGAGAGCATCCAGACTGGCTACATCACTGCCTGGTATGGGAACTGTACCTCCCTCAATCACAGGACTGTGCAGACAGCCCAACACATCTGTAGATATGAACTGCCCACTATTCAGGACATTTACAAAGACAGGTGCGTAAAATGGGCCCAAAGGATCACTGGGGACCTGAGTCACCCCAAACACAAACTGTTCTAGCTGCCACCATCCGGGAAACGGTACCGCAGCATAAAAGCCAGGACCAACAGGCTCCGGGACAGCTTCTTCCACCAGACAGACTGATTAATTCACGCTGATACAATTATATTTCTATGCTATACTGACTGTCCTGTTGTACATACTACTTATTACAAATTACTATAAATTGCACGTTGCACATTTAGATGGAGATGTAATGTAAAGATTTTTATTCCTCATGTTGATGTAAGTAATAAAATCAATTCAATTCAATTCAAAAATTGCATGCAAAAATGTTGTTACACTGCAAAAGCGGTGACCTCCTCTGTTCCATCCACCAAAAGCAGAATTTCCTGGTGAGTATCTCCACTCCATTGCCAATAGTGGATTTTCTCAGTGCCCAACTATTTTAATTCCTATCCCCATTCCTGTTCTGCCATATCTGTTCAGGGCCTCCTCTTGTGCCACCTTCAGGGTGGAGCAGTAACACCTTATATTCTCTCTGGGTAGTCTGCAACCGGATGACATGAATATAAATTCCTCCGGTAATCTTACCCTTCTACGTCCCTCTTCTTCTATTCCCTACTCTGACCTCTTACCTCTTCTCTTCACCTGCCTATCGCCTCCCCTTGGTACCCTCCTTCTTCCCCATCTCCCATGGTCCACTCTCCTCTCCTATCAGATTCCTTCTTCTCAACCCTTTACCTTACCCACCCACCTGGCTTCACCTGTCACCTTCTAGCTATCCCCTTCCCTTACCCCTAACCTTTTTATTCTGGCATCTTCTCCCCTGTCCTGATGCAGGGTCTCGGCCCAAAATATTGACTACTTTTTAACTTTCATACATGCTGCCTGACCTGTTGAGTTCCTTCAGAATTTTGTGTGTGTTTTTCTACTGCCCCTCAGTACAAATGAGAATCATGAACTGATTTACCCATTTACCAACTTACTCTTGACTGAACAGGAGCAGCGGATTGGGGTTGAGTAGACTCACCTTTCCAATCTGTATGGGCTCTTTCATGCCCTCCCAGCAGTGCACTTTGTTCCAAATCCAGTCCGATGGAGACTTGCTGTTATTACTGCTCAGTCCGAAGCCTTGCCCTGCTGCAGAGCCCACAGAGCAGATCACCAGCAGTACCGAGACACCCGCTCTGAACATGCTGATTACAAACCTGAAACAACACAGGGCAGAGGTTACTTTAAACTATACAGTGGTTGCCAGAGGTCACAATGGAACCGTGTGTTTTTCTCTCATCCGTTTTGTTGAAATGGGCATCGTTGGAAAGGCCAATATGTAGATTCTTCCCTGTCCTCTCCTACTCTCCACTTTAAATAGGGATCACTCTCTATATGACTCCCTTGCCCACTCGTCCCTCCCATGGCAGCATTTAGAACATAGAACAGTAGAGCTCAGGAATAGGCCATTTGGCCCACAATGTTGTCCCCTACCAGCCAAAAACACCCAAACGCGAATCCCTCCTACCTGTCATTATCCCTCCATCTTCCTTACATCCATGTGCCTATCCAAAGGTCTCTTAACAGTTTGTAATGTCTCTACCACCATACCAGGCAGTGCATTCCAGGTATCCATGATCTCTGAGTAAAAACTGTCACTTCCCCTTTGAGCCTACCCCCCTCACCTTCAATGCATGCCCTATGGCACTGGACATTTCAACCCTAGGAAACAGATACTCTTTGTCCACCCTGTCTATGCTTCCCATAATTTTATAAACCTCTATCAGATTCCCCCTCAGCCTCTGGCACTCAAGAGAAAACAACCTAAATTTATCCAGCCTCTTGTGATAGCAACACCCTCTAAACCAGGCAGCATCCTGGTAAACCTCTTCTGCACCCTCTCCAAAGCCTCAATATGCCCCTATAGTGGAGCGATCAGAACTGTACGCAATACTCCAGTCGTGGCCTAACCAGAGTTTTATAAAGTTGCAACATTTGATGGTTCTGGGCCTGTATTGTCTGAGTGGTGTAATAGGAACAACTCCTCACTCAAGGTCAATAAGACCAAGGAACTGACTGTAGACTTCAGGAGAGGGAAACCAGAGGTCCATGAGCCAGTAATCATTGGAGGATCGGGGTGGAGAGGGTCAATAACTTCAAATCCCTGCGTGTCACTATCTCAGAAGACTTGACCTGGATCCATCATATGAATATTATCGCAAAGAAAGCACGACACTCCCTCTACTTCCTCAACAGCCTGCGGAGGTTTGGCATGTCATCAAAAACTTTGGGAAATTTCTATAGATGCGTGTTGGAAAGTGCGCTGACTGGCTGTGTTTGGTGCAGGAACACCAATGCCCTTGAGTGGAAAATCCTACAAAATGAATTAGATTCGGCCCAGTACACCACGGGTAAAACCCTCCCAACCATTAAGCACATCTACATGAAACTTTGCCGAAGAAAAGCAGCATCCATCAAAGTTCCTCACCACCCAGGTCTTGCTCTTCTCTCACCACTGCCATCAGGGAGACGGTACAGGAGCCTAGGACAGTTACTACCACTCAACCACTGGGCTCTTCAACAAAGGGAGATAGCCAAACTCATTTAAGGACTCTGTTATATTGTTATTTCAAGCTCATTACTTACTGCTATTTGTTTTTATCAGCATTTCCATAGTTTGTTTACAGTTAACAGTTCCTGATATCTACAGTTCATAGTTACTGTTCTATAGATCTGCTAAGTATGCCCGCAGGAAAAAGAACCCTGCACCAGCACACGTGACCCCCCCCCCCCCGAGCTGCTGGTCTGTAAAACCCTGCACCAGCACACGTGACCCCCCCCCCCCCGAGCTGCTGGTCTGTAAAACCCTGCACCAGCACACGTGACACCCCCCTCCCCCCGAGCTGCTGGTCTGTAAAACCCTGCACCAGCACACGTGACACCCCCCCCCCCGAGCTGCTGGTCTGTAAAACCCTGCACCAGCACACGTGACACCCCCCCCCCCGAGCTGCTGGTCTGTGAAACCCTGCACCAGCACACGTGACCCCCCCCCCCCCGAGCTGCTGGTCTGTAAAACCCTGCACCAGCACACGTGACATCCCCCGAGCTGCTGGTCTGTAAAACCCTGCACCAGCACACGTGACACCCCCCGAGCTGCTGGTCTGTAAAACCCTGCACCAGCACACGTGACACCCCCCGAGCTGCTGGTCTGTAAAACCCTGCACCAGCACACGTGACACCCCCCGAGCTGCTGGTCTGTAAAACCCTGCACCAGCACACGTGACACCCCCCGAGCTGCTGGTCTGTAAAACCCTGCACCAGCACACGTGACACCCCCCGAGCTGCTGGTCTGTAAAACCCTGCACCAGCACACGTGACACCCCCCAAGCTGCTGGTCTGTAAAACCCTGCACCAGCACATGTGACACCTCCCCCGAGCTGCTGGTCTGTAAAACCCTGCACCAGCACATGTGACACCCCCCCCCCGAGCTGCTGGTCTGTAAAACCCTACACCAGCACATGTGACACCTCCCCCCACCGAGCTGCTGGTCTGTAAAACCCTGCACCAGCACACGTGACACCCCCCCGAGCTGCTGGTCTGTAAAACCCTGCACCAGCACACGTGACACCCCCCGAGCTGCTGGTCTGTAAAACCCTGCACCAGCACACGTGACACCCCCCGAGCTGCTGGAAACAAGCAAAACCCTGCACCAGCACACATGACACCCCCCGAGCTGCTGGTCTGTGAAACCCTGCACCAGCACACGTGACACCCCCCGAGCTGCTGGTCTGTAAAACCCTGCACCAGCACACGTGACACCCCCCGAGCTGCTGGTCTGTAAAACCCTGCACCAGCACACGTGACACCCCCCCGAGCTGCTGGTCTGTAAAACCCTGCACCAGCACACGTGACACCCCCCGAGCTGCTGGTCTGTAAAACCCTGCACCAGCACACGTGACACCCCCCGAGCTGCTGGTCTGTAAAACCCTACACCAGCACACGTGACACCCCCCCCCCCCCCGAGCTGCTGGTCTGTAAAACCCTCCACCAGCACACGTGACACCCCCCGAGCTGCTGGTCTGTAAAACCCTGCACCAGCACACGTGACACCCCCCGAGCTGCTGGTCTGTAAAACCCTGCACCAGCACACGTGACACCCCCCGAGCTGCTGGTCTGTAAAACCCTGCACCAGCACACGTGACACCCCCCGAGCTGCTGGAAACAAGCAAAACCCTGCACCAGCACACATGACACCCCCCGAGCTGCTGGTCTGTAAAACCCTGCACCAGCACACGTGACACCCCCCGAGCTGCTGGTCTGTAAAACCCTGCACCAGCACACGTGACACCTCCCCCCACCGAGCTGCTGGTCTGTAAAACCCTGCACCAGCACACGTGACACCCACCAAGCTGCTGGTCTGTAAAACCCTGCACCAGCACACGTGACACCCCCCGAGCTGCTGGTCTGTAAAACCCTGCACCAGCACACGTGACATCCCCCGAGCTGCTGGTCTGTGAAACCCTGCACCAGCACACGTGACACCCCCCGAGCTGCTGGTCTGTAAAACCCTCCACCAGCACACGTGACACCCCCCGAGCTGCTGGTCTGTAAAACCCTGCACCAGCACACGTGACACCCACCAAGCTGCTGGTCTGTAAAACCCTGCACCAGCACACGTGACACCCCCCGAGCTGCTGGTCTGTAAAACCCTGCACCAGCACACGTGACACCCCCCGAGCTGCTGGTCTGTAAAACCCTACACCAGCACACGTGACACCCCCCGAGCTGCTGGTCTGTAAAACCCTGCACCAGCACACGTGACACCCACCAAGCTGCTGGTCTGTAAAACCCTGCACCAGCACACGTGACATCCCCCGAGCTGCTGGTCTGTAAAACCCTGCACCAGCACACGTGACACCCCCCGAGCTGCTGGTCTGTAAAACCCTGCACCAGCACACGTGACACCCCCCGAGCTGCTGGTCTGTAAAACCCTGCACCAGCACACGTGACACCCCCCGAGCTGCTGGTCTGTAAAACCCTGCACCAGCACACGTGACACCTCCCCCCACCGAGCTGCTGGTCTATAAAACCCTGCACCAGCACACGTGACACCCCCCGAGCTGCTGGTCTGTAAAACCCTGCACCAGCACACGTGACACCCCCCCGAGCTGCTGGTCTGTAAAACCCTGCACCAGCACACGTGACACCCCCCGAGCTGCTGGTCTGTGAAACCCTGCACCAGCACACGTGACACCCCCCGAGCTGCTGGTCTGTGAAACCCTGCACCAGCACACGTGACACCCACGCCAGATGGAATTCTCCCAGATGTCTTGAAGAACAGGAAGTCTCCCTGCTACGTCATCTACCCGAGCTTCTGTGTTTTGCTGGGAGAAAGGCCATGCCCCCCATGGCATGTGAGATGCCAACATTGTCACACTGTACAAAATCCAGAGTGACCAAAGTGATTGTAACAACTACCATGGCATCTCTCTTCTCAGTATTGTGGGGAAAGTGTTCGCCAGCGTCATCTTGGCACGACATCAGAGCCTTGCATCTGTCTACCCAGAGTCCCAGTGCGGATTCGGAGCAGGCAGAATGACAGTGGACATCAGCTTCTCTCTGGGCCAGCTGCAGGAGAAGTGTTGAGAGCAGCTGAACCCACTGTGCTCAGTCTTCACTGATCTGACCAAGTGTTCGACCTCGTCAGCTGAACCCACTGTGCTCAGTCTTCACTGATCTGACCAAGTGTTCAACCTCGTCAGCAAAACCCACTGTGCCCAGTCTTCACTGATCTGACCGTGTTCGACCTCGTCAGCAAAACCCACTGTGCTCAGTCTTCACTGATCTGACCAAGTGTTCGACCTCGTCAGGAAAACCCACTGTGCTCAGTCTTCACTGATCTGACCAAGTGTTCGACCTCGTCAGCTGAACCCACTGTGCTCAGTCTTCACTGATCTGACCAAGTGTTCGACCTCGTCAGCTGAACCCACTGTGCTCAGTCTTCACTGATCTGACCAAGGAGTTCGACCTCATCAGCTGAACCCACTGTGCTCAGTCTTCACTGATCTGACCAAGTGTTCGACCTCGTCAGCTGAACCCACTGTGCTCAGTCTTCACTGATCTGACCGTGTTCGACCTCGTCAGCTGAACCCACTGTGCTCAGTCTTCACTGATCTGACCGTGTTCGACCTCGTCAGCTGAACCCACTTGTGCTCAGTCTTCACTGATCTGACCGTGTTCGACCTCGTCAGCTGAACCCACTGTCCTCAGTCTTCACTGATCTGACCAAGTGTTCGACCTCGTCAGCTGAACCCACTGTGCTCAGTCTTCACTGATCTGACCAAGTGTTCGACCTCGTCAGCTGAACCCACTGTGCTCAGTCTTCACTGATCTGACCAAGTGTTCGACCTCATCAGCAGAAGCAGTCTCTTGAAACTCATGCTAAAGATTGGCTGTCCTCACAAGACTACACAGCTTCATATCATCCTTCCATAAAGACATGCACAGCACTGTCTGCTTCAATGAAGGGACTTCTGATGCCAGCAGAATGAGACAAGGTTGTGTCCAGACACCGACCCTCTCTGGAACTTTCTTCTCCATGCTTTCGCAGAGTACCTTCACACAGGAGCTGATAGCAAGCTGTTCAACATCACTCGCCTGTACTCTAAGACCGAAGCTAGGACAGTCAACACCTGTGAGATACCGTTTACAGATGATGCAGCATTGATGTCACACACTGAAGGCGGACTCCAACAACTGATTATCTGCTTTGCCCACGCCTGCAAGGAGTCTGGGTTAACCATCAGTCTGAAGAAGACAAGCGTCATGGCCCAGGGTGCAGAATCTCCCCAAACATCACTGTTGATGGTTGCTCTCTTGACTGCATCACCTCTCTCGGGTTGACCATCACCAGTTCCCAGTCCCTCGAAGCAGAGTTGAACAGTGGGATTGCCAAAGCGGCAGCTGCCATGGCTGGGCTGACCGAGAGACATCTGACAAAGAAGGCCAAGCTGTGTGAGTTCACACTCCTCTACACAGCGAGGCTTGGATGCCACACATTAACCCAGAGAAGAGGCTAAACTCATTCCACTCTTGCACATCTCCCGGCAGGGCAGAATCACCCACACCGAGGTTCAGCAGTGGGCTGACACCTCCAGCATCGATGCAGTACTCAGCCACAGACACCTCAGATGGTTGGGTCATGTCAAATGGATGGACCAGGGACGCATTCCCAAGGACGTGCTGTGTGACGAGCTGAGTGAGGGTTACCGCCCACAAAGAAGACTATGTCTCCACTACAGGGATGTCTGCGCGACATGAAGCTGGCAGGCATCGACCTCAGTGCCTGGGAGGAGACAGCTGAAGACAGGACGACATGGAGGGCCGCAGTCAAAAGCCGTGTACAACGTGCTGAGATAGCAAGGACCAAAATGTTCATCAATAAGAGAGCCAGAAGAAAAGCCAGAGATACATCACCATAGCACCTTCCTCCACCACCTCAGCTGCAGTGAAAGAGACTGTCACTCTACAGTGGGGATGCTCAGCCACTCTAGAAAGTGCAAATAGCCCCAAGTCTAAAACCCCAAGAACCATCAGAAGAAGTGTCACTCGAAACTGTTACGCCCGTGGCCCCCACCTTTTTGAGAATCGCAAGATCACTATTAAGTCGGTTCAGGAGACCCAGGAAATGAGAGAAAGACATGCAGAATCCACAAAGAGTTTGGAATGTGTCCTGGCTTCCGAAAGGCGGAACCATTGATAACGGCTATTGTCTCTTGGAGACGGACTTGTGTATTGAATACTGTACAATGCATCGAAGCCCCCAGGCAATGAACCGAGGGAGGGGGGGTTGGTGGAGGGATTGCATCATCCCAACCTGATTGACATCTGAGACCCTGTGAGTCAGGATAAAAGAGGGTCTGGGGAACAGCCCCTCAGACACACCAGAAGAAATGCTAGAACTCCTGTAACAGCGTAATAGCGAAAGCCGGTGGAAAAGCCCATGTGCGTCCTTTTCCATTTGCCTCGGAATTGGTGGGTCTTTACCATGGAAGCACGGCTTTAGCTAACCACAAAGGGGAAATCAGCCCCCAACGGCTCTCGAAGAATTGACATCATAAAAGGAATGGGCAAGTTAAACCTCCGTCTTTCTCTCCAACCAAAAAGCTGCAGTTTGAATGAACTTGAGTGACTTTTTTATTTCCATCGGACAATACATTATCCCCTAGACAACGATAGAGCTATTTCTTATTGATTATTATTATACCCATGCTTTTAGATTTAGTATTGACGACATATATTACCTGTATGTTTGCATTGATGTTATTTTTGTGTACTTTTATCAATAACTACTGTTAAAAATAGTACCATCAGACTTCAACAGACCTCTCTATCTTTGCTGGTAAGTGACCCAGTTACGGGGTACGTAACAATTGGGGGGCTCGTCCGGGATTTGACACCAAATTGGGAGGCCAGTGAATCGGGCTTGTAAGTCCAAAATTGGATCTGGTTACACGGGTAGCCAGACAGGAAACCAGCAAAGATGGATGTGGATGAATTTATAGAAAACCCGACTCTAGAGGCGCTAGAGGCGGCCACCAAATCGGACTTGATAAATCTGGCAAAAGGGCTAAACCTCGCAGAGGTGAGGTTGTCCATGAAAAAGCGGGAGGTGCGAAGGGCCATAACTCAGTATTATAGTGGGAAGAATGTGCTTGCAGCTGAGTTATTTGAAGATATCCCTGAAAAGGTACCAGCTAGTGGGACGGCTCAGTTAGAGTTGGAGAAATTAAGGTTGGAACATGCAATTAAGTTAAAGCAGCTGGAAGCAGCTGAGAAGGAGCAAGAAAGAGCTGAGAAACAAAGAGAGCATGAAATTCAGTTAAAATAGCTGGAAGCAGCTGAGAAAGAGAAGGAGAGAGAGTATGGGGAGGCAGAGAAACAGAGGAAACATGACTTGGAGATGGAGAAGTTAAGGCAAGGGCAGAGAGATCAAGGGTCAGACCGAGAGGAGTGGTTTAATGTTAGTCGGGAGTTGAGGTTAGTACCTCCATTCAAGGAGACGGATGTTAATAGTTATTTCTTGCTTTTTGAAAAGGTGGCAGTGAATTAGAAGTGGCCCAAAGAGCAGTGGGTGGCGTTGTTACAAAGTGTGTTAAAAGGGAAGGTACAGCGGGCATATACAGCATTGTCCATGGAGGAGAAAGAGGAGGAGAGTTATGACAAAGTAAAGGTGGCCATTCTCCAGAGTTATGAGTTAGTACCTGAAGCGTATAGACAAAAGTTCAGAAATTTAAAGAAAGGGTGGAATCAGACGTATACTGAGTTTGCCTATGAGAAGGGTGTGCTCTTGGACCGTTGGTGTACAGCAGAAATAGTGGACGAGGATTATTGGCGTCTCAGGGAGATAATTCTGATTGAGGAACTTAAAGGTGTTTCAGAGGATATCCGGATGTATTTGAATGAGAAGCCGAATAAGTCCATCTCAGACTTTGCTAGGTTTGCAGATGAATATGCCCTAACCCACAAGACAAAGTCTTCCTCCAATAAAAGTTCACAAAGAGACCGTGGGAACGATAGAGAAAGCCCTCCGCCTGAGGCAGAGGTCCCGCCAGGAGCTAGTGGTAAGATTGAGGGGGAAAGGCCAGACGGCCAGAAATTTCCGGGCTTGACCTGTTTTAATTGTGGAAAGGGTGGACATATTGCATCTAGGTGCTTTGCTCCGAGGAAGGAGACAGGAAAAGGGAAAGCAGCAGTCCATTTTGGATGTGCCGTGGTAATAAGTAAATCAACAAGAGAGCCCCGGGTAGACAGAGTACGAGAAGGGTCTGAGACTTGTATGTCAAACGGAACCGTGTCTGTGAGGGAGGGAGACCCACCAGTTCCTGTGCGGATCTGGAGAGACACGGGCGCTGAACTATCCTTGATCAGCAGTGAGGTACTAGATTTTGGTCGCAAGACAGGAATGGTAGCTGTGAAAGGAATAGGAAGAGGGACGGAAATGGTACCTTTGCATAGGATCATTCTGAATTGTGAGCTCGGTTCTGGACCTGTTGAAATAGAGGTGCGATCAGAATTCCCGAGAACTAACGCGGACGTCCTTCTGCATAATGATTTAGCCGGTGGTAAGGTTTGGTCAGCAATGGCGCTGACCAGACAGCCAGTGGAGGCTCCGCCCCTAGATTCCAAGATCTATCCCGCATGCGCGATCACTCGCAGCATGTCGAGAAAGGCAGCTGAGAAAGGGAGCAGTTTAAATCCGGCCAGTATCGATTTGGCTGAGACATTTTTACCGACCCTGTACCACGAGGGTTTAGAGGGTGGTAAAATGAAGAGTAGTAAAGTGAAAGAGAGTAAGGGAGAGGAGGTAGACCTGCCTTTAGCAAGGAGAAAAGTTCTAGAGGCAGAAAATAAAGATGAGAAACAGATAGAGCTGTTAAAAGGTCCAGAGTTGGACATGGATGATCTGTCTGGTTTGGCAGAACTGTTTGAAGAAGTTGAAAATTCTAAAGGTGTTCCCGATAATGAAATGAGGGCAGTCCTAGATGAACAGGGTGCCCTTACCTTGAAGAAGTCTGCTGGGGTGGCAGATGAGGATGTTTCAGCCCGCGGGGTTGAGTTTACTCCGGAAGGGAGTTGCCCAGAGAGTAGCTGGGAGAATCAGCGGAATTTAAAATTTGGACCGAGTACGGGTATTGAAAGCCTGGAAGAGGCAAATGTCTCGTTTGAGTGTATCCAAGATAATGGAGCTCAGAAAAAGTCTGAGGTATTTGATTCAGTTGAAAAGGAATGCAATCCTTGTGGGTCGGATAGACTTGGTTCAGTGAAGAAAGGGTTAACCTTGGTAATAGTGGGAAGTGAGAGTTCCCAAGTGTTTGTGCTCAAAGGTGTGTTAAAAGTTAATGCGGAGATCAAAAGTGGGGAGATGAATATTATTATTGAAGGAGAAGGGAAATATGTAGTTCCCAAATTGAATGAAGAAAATTTAAAGGCTGGATTGATATCAAAGGCAGCAACCAGGCAATGGTGCGGTACCACAAAGCCTGCGAATCAATTACAGGTTGAGTTGGAAGGTAACAGGGCCCCACAAGTTATTGTTATTCCAGAGTGTGGTGTGAAAAGGCAGAATTTGAAATGCTGTTTGAACAAAGAGTTCGAACTGAAAACTAATAGCCTGAAGGGTCCTGAAGAGAAAACTAGCAACTTGCGTAAAATTAAAGAATTGTGTGGAAATTCAGAAGATGGTCTAAGTTTGGGACACATTGTTGATAAAATAACTCCTATGGAAGGAGCGGACGAAAGCCTATTTCGCCAGGGTGCCCAAGCTCCCCACGTGGGAATTAACCGGAAGAGAGGCGAGGGTTAATGGCGACGCCATTTTTAAATAGCAAAAGCCGGTTTTACGGGATTTCGATAAAGCATGTGAATAATAAAGACAACCCCATGGAAGCCTGCCTGTTAAGTTTGAAAGCAACATAAAGATTAGTATTTGCATGAACTCTTGGAGTATACCTGTAAGCTAAGATCACAACTCTTTAGTTTTTGTTTGCTCAAGAAAAATAAGACCTACAAATAGTTGGTTACTAAATTGGAGTCTGATGCTACAAGACTTTAGTAAGGTACAAGATGTTAAGGTATTAAAGGAAGTGACAATGCAATCGGTAACCATCTAGATACTGAATTGAATGTATACCTGTATTACTCTGTAGAAAAAAAAAACTTTGGTATTGTGTTAGATTCTAAAATCCTGGAAGACTCTGTATTACTTTGTTTTTTTCCGATGGTAAAAAATGTGTTGAAGAAAGGGGGTTACGCCCATGGCCCCCTCCTTTTTGAGAATCGCAAGATCACTATTAAGTCGGTTCAGGAGACCCAGGAAATGAGAGAAAGACATGCAGAATCCACAAAGAGTTGGAATGTGTCCTGGCTTCCGAAAGGCGGAACCATTGATAACGGCTATTGACTCTTGGAGACAGAACTGTGTATTGAATCCTGTACAATGCATCGAAGCCCCCAGGCAATGAACCGAGGGGGGGGGGGTTGGTGGAGGGATTGCATCATCCCAACCTGATTGACATCTGAGACCCTGTGAGTCAGGATAAAAGAGGGTCTGGGGAACAGCCCCTTCAGACGCACCAGAAGAAACGCTAGAACTCCTGTAACAGCGTAATAGCGAAAGCCGGTGGAAAAGCCCACGTGCGTCCTTTTCCATTTGCCTCGGAATTGGTGGGTCTTTAAAGCACGGCTTTAGCTAACCACAAAGGGGAAATCAGCCCCCAACGACTCTCGAAGGATTGACATCATAAAAGGAATGGGCAAGGTAAACCTCCGACTTTCTCTCCAAACAAAAAGCTGCAGCTTGAATGAACTTGAGCGACTTTTATATTTCCATCGGACAATACATTATCCCCTAGACAACGATAGAGCTATCTCTTATTGATTATTGTTATACCCGTGCTTTTAGATTTAGTATTGATGACGTATATTATCTGTACGTTTGCATTGATATTATTTTTGTGTACTTTTATCAATAACTACTATTAAAAATAGTACCATCAGACTTCAACGGACCTCTCTATCTTTGCTGGTAAGTGACCCAGTTACGGGGTACGTAACAAAACGTATAGATGCTGACGAGATAGAGTGGACGTCCCAAGTCCCACTGCTATGTACCCCGTAATGGGTTAAAAAGGCCCAGCAGAAATGGACACACCTGGAGCCTGAGTCTTCCATTATAAACACTATTTTATTAGTAACTACTGATAAAGTAATACAAAACAAGATAATGCAAAACAGGTTAGCAGAGTATAAGTCAGTAAATAAAGTTCCCAAGCTTCTCCCAGCTCAGGTGATTAGATGATACAGTCTTACAGTGGTATGTTCAGTTCTGGAATTTGAATTGAATAGAGTTGGGGAGAGAGAGAGAATTGTTTTGTCTTCCTAATGCCGATACCATCAAATCTTCCGCGTCGTCCTCCTGCTCCCGAAACTTATTAAAGTCACCGACTGTGATCACAAAAAGGAGACCGTCATCTGTGGTGAAGTTATCAACCCAGACCAGGGTTAAACACACCAAGAGCTCATCACCGGTCCCTCCTTTGTCCACACTGTGAGCAAAAACCCCACCTTTGTCGTGGGCACACAAAGCTCAACCGGTGTCAGTGTCTTCCTTGGTGTCTGACATGTCGTGTGTCTGATTACAAAGCCAGCTGACCTTGTATATATATTCCACAAGTGTGAACACCAGCTGTCCATCATATAGACAGCATTCAGTTTCCAAGGCAACTCACAGACTTTCTGTTGCTCTCTCTCTCTCCCTGAAATAGCACACACGCTGTCTGCTCCCTCTCTTTAAACGAACAGTCCACTTTGGATAATCCTTCAGATCTCTGAACCTCTGATGTTTGAACCTTCTCCCCATTTGGATAATAGTCTGCACTATTGTTCCTTTTACCAAATTGCATTACCATACATTTCCAACACTTAATTCCATCTGGCACTTCATTGCCCACTCTTCCAATTTGTTTAAGTCCTGCTGCAATCACATTGCTTCCTCAGCTCCACTTATTTTGGTCTATTCTGTAAATTTTGTCACAAAGCCATCAATTCTATTACTTAGATCATTGACAAACAATTTGAAAAGCAGTGGTCCCGATACTGACCCCTGAGGAACACCACTAGTCATTGGCAGCCTACCTTATATGCCCTTTCCTTAGCTTTTAGACAGTCCTTAACTTCCTTTGTCAGCCACAGCTGCCTACCCCTGTCATTTGAGAACAACTTCCTCTGTGGGACGTATCTGTTCTGCGTCTTGAGAATTATTCCCAGAAACTTCAGCCATCTCTGCTCTGCTGTTATCCTCGCCAGTATCCTCTTCCAGTCCACCTGGGCAAGCTCTACCAAAGTGCATGACCACACACTTCCTGACACTGGATTCCATTGCCACTTCTTTGACCATTCTCCCAATGTCTAAGTCTTTCCATTGCCCCTCTACTTCCTCAAAACTACTTGCCCCTCCACCTATTTTTTTGTTATCCATAAAATCATTAATTCTGTCATCCATGTCAGTGACATATATCATAAAAAGTGGTCTGAATACAGACCCCTGTGGAACACCACTAGTCACTGGCAGCCAGTCAGAAAAGGCTCCCTTTGCTTCCTGCCAGTCAGCCAATGCTGTACGGTCTCAGCCCAAAACGTCAACTGTTTACTGTTAACAAAAGATTCACTACAGAAATTAGCCAACAAAGCAAAACTGAGGGAAAGTGCAGAATCTTGAAGAACTGAAGTCACGCATGGCATACAGAACTCAAGAGTTTCTCCAGACAAGGATCCACGACCACCAGGCATTTTAGATACAAAATGCAAACAATGCAAGGAACACTGCGTACCCACAAGGTTACACTGAGAAAATACAACCCATAGACTGACTGGAAAAAAGATCCCTTGTTTTTTTTTCCATTAAAGACAACCCCCGGTTGTGACAGAACTCCCCACCCCACCCCGAACGGACCCGTTATGGCCTCCGACCGTTATGGTTTCAAAGCGGGCGAACCCTCTGGAAGGTTCGCGAGCCTCGCACCGTTTCCGAGAAGTGCTATGATCCCCGTGGCGAGGTTAGCACTTACCCAAACGCAGCGACAGCCGCGCTCTTTTCCATGAAACAGTCTCCAAAGTTATTCAAAGTTCAGCAACTTCCAGCGCTGCTCCCTGGACTGTCGCTGTGACTCTGCGGGGTCCGCCCAGATGTTCCGGGCAGAAGCCGCCCTCAGGTCTCCCACTGAATTCTTGCTCTTACTTTTAAATTTTGTTTTCTTTTGCCTCTAGGTCCCAATACGTTCTGGAAACTCAAGTTTGACTTGACAGGTGTTACAGGAAATCTCTGGCCAGATTAAATGGTCATACAAGAAACAAGGTCTCGAAGAGTGCGTTTCAAATTTATGATTAGTCCTTTCGGCCTGACCATTCGTTTGCGGGTGAAAACCGGAGGAAAGGCTGGAAGTAGCTCCGGTAAGTTTTCAAAACGCTTGCCAAACTTGGACGGAAGTTGTAATGTGAGTATTATTGTGAGTATTATTGTAAGTTGTAATGTGAGTATTATTGTAATGTGAGTATTATTAGAAGTAATACGAATCGGGAAGCTGTTGGTAACAAGAGGCGGGATCCGGGGTTGGCGGGTTCTTACTGCCGGTCTGCATTGTGTATCGTTCCTCCACCCAGGCCGCACGAGGTACCTGGAAGCCTCTGTATTGTAAATATCAGTTGCCGTCCCAGATAAAGATGTTCTTTTGGCCATCAAGTTGTCAAGTGGTCTTTTCGTAAAGTAGAAGTTACCACATGTTTTTGGTGACAAGGACATGGGGGTCCAACCTGCCTCCCATATCAGGCCGTCTAAGCTCAAACTCAGGACCTATACGGGGCAGCCCATACCTCATTTAGGGGTGTTATATGTGGATATTTCAGCCAGGGGCCAGAAGGCTGAAGCCAGGCTGGTGATAACTAAGGGCAGTGGGCCCATTCTTTTGGGCCGTGATTGGCTTTGCAAAATCCGGCTCAACTGGCATGAAGTTAAGTATGCACGCACGACGGAGGACATCCTGCAGCGGTATAGAGACGTTTTCAGGGACGAGCTGGGCACGCTGAAGGGCGTGACCGTGAAACTCCATGTCGACCCTGCGGCCACACCACGTTTTTTTAAGCCCAGGTCAGTGACCTTTGCCATGAAAGGCAAAGTTGAGAAGGAGCTGGAATGTTTACAGGGGCTGGACATCATTGAGCCCGTCCAGTTTTCAAGGTGGGTGGCTCCTATTGTTCCAGTTTTGGAGGCAGATTAAACGGTGAGATATGTGGGGACTACAAGCTTACGGTGAATCAGGTCTCTAAGCTGGAGGAGTACCCATTGCCACGGGCGGATGACCTGTTTGCTACCCTGTCAGGGGGTAAGCTGTTCACGAAGCTGGACATGAGCCACGCCTACCAACAGCTGCTGCTCGACGAGGATTCAAAGGAGTACGTCACCATCCATACGCACAAGGGATTATTCAAATACAATCACCTGGTGTTTGGAGTGGCGTCTAGCCCCACCATTTTCCAAAGGACAATGGAGTCTTTGCTCAGGGGATTCCATCAAGAAGTGTATCTTGATGATATTTTGATCACAGGAGCCACGGAGGGGGAGCATCTGGCTATCTTAGAACAGGTGCTGAAGAGACTCTCAGATGTCGGGCTGTGGTTGAAACGTGGAAAATGTGTGTTCCTGGCTCCGAGTGTGACCTACCTGGGACACAAGATTACAGCTGAGGGGCTTGGCCCAGTGGAGGAAAAAGTGGGAGCTATCAAGGAGGCCCCAAGCCCCAGGAGCGTCACTGAACTCAGATCAGTTTTGGGCATGGTGAATTATTGTGGCAAATTTCTTCCGGACCTCTCAAAGGTTTTGGCCCCACTGTATAAGCTGCTTCACAATGACACTAAGTGGCGGTGGGGTGAAGAGCAGGAGGAAGCTTTCAAGAAAGTGAAAGAACTCCTGCACTCAGCGAAGCTGCTCGTTCACTATGACCCAGACAAGGAGATCACCCTTTCATGCGACGCATTGCCCTGTGGAGTCGGGGCAGTTCTCTCACACGTAACGGAGGACCGTTCAGAGAAGCCTATTGGTTTTGCTTCACGTACCCTGATGGCTGCTGAGAAGGGATATTCACAGCTAGACAAAGAAGGTCCAGCCATTGTTTTTGTGGTCAAACATTTTCATCAGTACCTCTATGGACGTGCATTCACGATTTATACAGACCATAAACCACTGATGAGCCTATTTAGGGAGACCAGATGCATCCCACCGCTAGCCTCAGCCAGGATACAGTGTTGGGCTCTCACATTATCAGCCTACCAGTATACTACCGTGTACAGAGCGGGTGGGGATAATGCAAATGCCGATGTGCTGAGTCGACTCTCTTTACCTGAGACGCCTGTTACTACATATGTGCCTCCAGAGACTGTGTTTTCATTGGAGAGACTGTCCGAGACACCTGTAAAGGTGACCCAGATCAAGCAATGGACAGAGAGGGACCCAGTCCTGTCTCTAGTCAAGACTTTCCTTTTACAAGGTTGGCCCAGAGTTGTGGAAGGAGAGGAACTGAGGCCTTATGCCAAGCGCAAGACGGAACTGAGTCTGCAGGATGGCTGCATTTTCTGGGGGGCGAGGGTCATCGTGCCTCCCCCTGGCCGTTCACAGGTTGTGGAGGAAATTCATGAGACTCATCCAGGGGTGTCTCGAATGAAAAGCCTTGCAGGATCCTACGTCTGGTGGCCAAGAATGGATCAGGATCTGGAGAACAAGGTAAAATCATGCACGCAATGTCAGACCAGTCAGAACATGCCACCACCAGCTCCTTTGCACCCATGGGAGTGGCCAGTCTGCCCCTGGTCTAGGCTACATTTGGACTTTGCTGGCCCCTTTATGGGGCAGATGTTTCTTGTAACGGTAGATGTGCATTCCAAATGGATCGAGGCTCACATCATGAGCAACATCACAGTCCCCTCAACCGTAGACAAGCTCAGGAAAGTGTTTGCAGTCCACGGGTTGCCTGACACTCTGGTCACTGATAATGGCCCAACGTTCACCAGTGAGCTGTTCAGTGAGTTCATGCGGCAAAATGGCATTCGTCACATTCGGACGGCCTCTTTCCACCCAGCCTCAAACGGTTTGGCTGAGCGGGTTGTTCAGACAGTGAAGGAAGGTCTGAAGTGGATGACAGGGGCCTCTCTTAGTACCTGGCTTTCACATTTCCTGTTTAAACACTGCCTCACTCCACAGACTACGACCACACGCACTCCAGCAGAGATGCTGATGGGGGCGTAGGCCTAAGTCAAGATTGGACCTGCTGCGCCCAGACAAGAAGACAAAAGTGGAGAGAAAGCAGGAAAAGCAGAAGGAGGGACATGATCAACATGCGCGAGACAGACAGTTAGAACCAGATGACAATGTCTATATGAGAAACAATCAGCAATGGCTACCTGGGGTTATTCTTAAGCAGAGTGGTCCAGTCTCCTATGTTGTTAAGCTGACTGATGGGCATGTTTTCCGCAGACATCAGAACCATGTGCGCCTGCGTCATGATTCCGGCTCAGAGGCAGACAGTTCCATGGAGTTTCCAATGGTGAGACAGACTACTGGGGAAGCATGTCCACCAGTGACTTTGCTAGAGGGACAGACACTGGCAGAGGGGGCAGAGTCCCCTGAAGAGGATGGACAATCTCATGCAGACACGCAGACCCCTCTCGTGTCCCCAACTCTAGATCCACCCAAAACTCCCTCCCAGCGGTGCCTGCTGGGTCACCGGGGGTAATGCGTAGAACGCAGCACCCTCGCAAACCTCCTGACAGACTGAATCTTTGATTGGATAGTTTCTTTTGTTGTTAGATTGAATGTTGAATTTGCCATTTTTTTTAGGTGTTTTGTATTAGTAACCTGTTGCTAATGACACCACTGTTTTTATTTCCCAGTTCTTCTATATTTGGGGAATGTTGGATTTTAAAGGGGGAGAAGTGTTGTAATGTGAGTATTATTAAAAGTAAGTTAATACTAATCAGGAAGCTGTTGGTAACAAGAGGCGGGATCCGGGGTTGGCGGGGTCTTTACTTCCGCTCTTTTTACTCCCAGTGTGCATTGTATATCGTTCCACCACCCATGCCACACGAGGTACCGGAAAGCCTCTGTATTGTAAATATCATTTGCCATCCCAGATAAAGATGCTCTTTTGGCCATCAAGTTGTCAAGTGGTCTTTTCGTAAAGTATAAGTTACCACATGGACCTCTGTCAGAGGCAATGCAGGAAGGAAATCCATCTACCCAATGACCTGCTGCCATAAATGTTCCCTAGTTTCAAGGACTGTGGTCAATCTAATGAGGGGGAAAACTTCACTGGGCTTGGAAAATCAATCAGCCAAGACTGAAATAACAGTGGAGGAGTGTGAAGGAGGCAGGGCAGTGATAAAATCCAGCAAGAGGTGGGACTGGGGCGGGAGGGGATGGGGAAGACCCTGGGGAGGAAAATTTCAATATTTGGAATGACATACAGGTCACAGGCTTGGACAAATGACTTGACCTCCCTATTAATACCAGGCCATAGTAACGTCTTCCTATGAATCCTAGGGTGCGTGAGCTCCCAGGGCGTACTGTTATCTTGGATGCATGAAATCCCAGGGTGTACTGTTATCTTGGACGCATGCTTCCATCTGAGGACGTCGGGTGGCACAAAAGGGCGACCTAACGGAACGTTACTGGGAACTAGAGTACTCCCCTCGAGTGCTCGGCTGACGTGGGAGTCAATATCCCAAGTGACAAGAGCCAGAAGTTTATTCTCCGAAATTATCGATTCCGGCTTATCTATCGACTGAAGGAGATCAATTTGCCCAGAAGGGCATCAGACTTTAGGTTCTTGGAACCCAGATTCTTCAAAACGGTTAAAAACGACGCCCATTGGGCTTCTCGTGAGATAAGTCTCTTGGCATCCTGGACATAAGCTAAATTCTTACAGTCCGTCCAAACCAGAGTTTCTGAACCGGTGTTCCGCAGAATCCTAGGATTCAATGAGAGTTCGCTAGGGGTTCCGCGAGAGATCGTGATTAAAAAATTTTGAACCGCGCAGCGCGTGATGCTAGCGCTGGCAGTGTGGGCAGTGACTGAGCGGCCCAGTTACTAATATCGTTAGAGGTCTCTCAGCCCATTATGGCAGCTGGCAGTCGGGCTGTGCTTATTTGCTTGGGTTTATTTGACGTGAGATAGGGGAGGCCATTAATAATTGGTGGGCGCTGTATTGCACGGAGGGGAGGACGGTAGGCTGAATATTTAATTGGAGGTGAGGACGTGAGCAAGTGGGACAGAAGCAAGTGCTGATAGCCACGTAAACTAAATTGCAGAAGAGACTGGACATAAGGAACCTCCTTCCAGTATCATTGTAATCCGGTCATGATTAACACCCGCTCCCCCCGTCAGCCGGTCCACAAGAATATTGACAATATTAAACCGGTCCACAGTACAAAAAAGGTTGGTGATCCCTGGATTAGGACTCCCCTTCTATTGGAAACATGCTCTCCACATCCCTCATTTTTTAATTCTTCATTTTTTAACTAATTCTTTATTCTTTAGAATTGTTGGAAGTTGTTTTAGTTGCATGTCACACCCTGATGACCACACCACGGTTAATTCCTAATCAATGTAAATGTATGTGGTGAATAAATTTGATCTTTGATTTAAAGGGCGCCTGAGTGACAACTTTTTCACATTGAGTGGTGGCGTGTGGAACGAGCTGTCAGGGAGGTGCTAGAGGGGGGTACAGTTACGTTTAGAAGACACTTGGGCAGGTACGTAGAGAGAAAAGGTTTAGAGGCTTCCGATCCTGGCAGGACTGAGTTACAAAGCTGGAAATCCTTGACGGAGCAGAGACGGTGAGCATGGAGGTTGTGACTCTGAAAGACCAGCTTCGATGGACAGGACATGTCAATCACACGGGGACCCAGATTCCCCAAACAGCTACTGTACGGTGAGCTATCTCTGGGCAAGAGGAACCAAGGTATGCCTCGCAAGAGGTTCAGACATAGCTAACATTGCATATGTTGGACTCAGTCCAAGGCAGCTGGAACAGTGTGCACAAGACCAGACTGGATAGAATGCCTTGGTAATACTCACCAATGACAGTTGTGACGTCATTGTAATGGGGGACTTTGATACGTAAGGGTATTGAGAAAATCAGGTCCGTGTCAGATTGCAAGAGAGGGAGTTTGTTGAATGCCTATGAAATGGCTTTTTAGATCAGCTTGTGCTTGAGCCTCCTCGAGGAAAGGCCATCTTAGATTGGGGGTTGTGCAATAATCCAGATCTTATTAGGGATCTTAAAGTAAAAGAACCCTTAGGAGATAGTGATCATAATATGATTGAATTCATACTGCGATTGGAGGTGGAGAAGCATAACTCACATGTATCAGTATCACAATGGAATAACGGGAATCACAGATGCCTGAGAGAGGAGCTTGCCCAGGTGGATTGGAGGAGGATACTGGCGGGGATGACGGCAGAGCAGAGATCGCTGAAGTTTCTGGGACTAGTTCACAAGGCACAGGAGAGATATGTCCCTCAGAAGAGGAGGTTCTCAAATGGCAGGGGGAGGCAATGGTTGACAAAAGAAGTTGAGGACTGCATAAAAACCAAGGAAAGGGCATATAAGGTAGCAAAAGTGAGTGGGAAGTTGGATGATTGGAAAACTATTAAAATCCAACAGAAGGGAACTAAAAAAGCTCTAAGAGTAAAGATGAAATATGAGGAAAAATAGCCAATAATATGAAACAGGATACTAAAAGTTTTTCAGTTATTGGAAGGTGAAAGTTGATTTTGGACCACTGGAAAATGACGTTGGTGAGGTGGTAGTGGGGGACAAACAAATGGCAGACAAACTTACTAGGTTCTTTGCATCTGTCTTCAATGTGGACGGCACAATCAATGTGCCAGAGGTCTGTGAGTGTCAGAAAGTGGGAGAGAGTGCCATTGCTACTGCAAGAGAAAAGTATTAGGCAAATGCAAAGGTCTTAAGGTAGATAAGTCAGCTAGACCAGATGGACTCGTCCCAGAATCCTGAGAGAGGTTGCTGAAGAGATAACGGATGCATTGGGCATGATCGTACATGAATCGCTTGACTCTGATATCGTCCCAGAGGGCTGGAAGAATGCAAAAGTCAATCCACTATTTAAGAAGGGAGGAAGGCAAAAGAAAGGAAATTATAGGCCGGTTAGCCCAACCTCAGTGGTTGGAAAAATGTTGGAGTCTATTATTAAGGATGAGATGTCGGGGTACTTGGAGACTAATGTTAAAATAAGTCAAAGTCGGCATGGTTTCTGTGAAGGGAAATCTTGCCTAACAAATCTGTTAGAGTTCTTTGAGGAAGTAACAAGCAGGGTGGACAAAGGAGAGGCAGTGGATGTCATTTATTTGGATTTTCAGAAGGCATTTGATTGGATGCCACACATGAGGCTGCTTAACAAAATAAAATCCTCTGGCGTTCCAGGGAAGATGGTGACCTGGATAGAGAAATGGCTGACAGGCAGGAGGCAGTGAGTGGGAATAAAAGGGGCCTTTTCTGGTTGGCTGCCAGTGACTAGTGGTGCTCCTCAGGGGTCAGTATTAGAACCACTACTTTTCATATTGTTTGACAATGATTTGGATAATGGAATTGATGGTTTGTGGCAAAGTTTACGGATGACACGAAGATAGGTGGAGGGGTTGGTAGTGTTGAAAAACCAATGAAATGCAGCAGGACTTCACCATATTGGAAGAATGGCCAAAAAAGTGGCAGATGGAATATAGTGTTAGGAATATATGATAATTCATTTTGGTAAAAAGAACAATAGTGCAGACTATTATCTAAATGGGGAGAAGGTTCAAACATCAGAGGTGGAGAGGGACTTGGGAGTCCTCGTACAAGACTCCCAGAAGGTCAATTTGCAGGTTGAGTCTGTGGTAAAGAAGGCAAATGCAATGTTGGCATTTATTTCAAGGGAAATAGAATACATAAGCAAGGAGATAATGCTGAGGCTTTATAAGACACTAGTCAGGCGACACTTGGAGTATTGTCAACAGTTTTGGGCCCCATATCTCAGAAAGGATGTGTTGTCATTGGAGGTTCACGAGGATGATTCCAGGAATGAAGGGGTTAACACATGAGGAGTATTTGGCAGCTTTGGGCCTGTACTCACTGGAATTTTGAAGAATACAAGAGGATCTCATTGAAACCTACCGAATGTTGAAAGGACTAGATAATGTGGAGGTGGAGAGGATGTTTCCTAGGGTGGGAATATCCAGAACTAGAAGCACAGCCTCAAAATTGAGGGGAGACCTTTTACATCAGAGGTAAGGAGGACGTTTCTTAGACAGAGAGTAGTGAACCTGTGGAATGCTCTGCTACAGACTGTGTTGGAGGCTGACTCTGTCGGTATATTAAAGGTGGAAGTTGATAGTTTCCTGATTGGTCAGTGGATCAAAGGATCTGGGGAGAAGGGAAGTGTATGGGCTTGAGTGAGATCTAGGATCAGCCATAATAGAATGGCAGGGCAGGCTTGATGGGCTGAATGGCCTAATTCTGCTCCTTTGTCTTATGGTTTTACGTCTTATATAAGCAAATAGGACACGATGGATGACCATAAGTGGAACAGGGGCCAGATATAAACAAATGGGACTATCTTACATGACCATCGTGGTCAGCATGGATGAATTGGGCTGAAGGGCCTGAGTCTGTGCTTCATGACTCTGTAGTCGAGGTGGTGGGTTTGGGGAAGTGCTTGGTGGGATGAAGGCAATGAATACCAGTGGGAGGATCTGTTGATGAAAACCTCTCCCACAGCAGCAGAAAGGGTCTTTATTGAGAGACACAGTACGGTAACAGGTCCTTTCACCTATGTGACCAAGTACCCTACTAACCTGTAGGTCCTTGGAATGTGCAAGGAAATCCATGTGGTCACAGGGAGAACGTAAGAACTCCTTACGGAATTGATTGGTGGGAACCGAACCTGGATCACTGGCACTATAACCATGGTTGTCCATCATATCCAACAATGACAGGAGTCCTGTGAGGGAGAGTTTTAAAGTGAAAAGCCGTTGTACTGGGGCAGTTCCACCCTCTCGACCTTGGGAGTCCAAGTCCCGTGGTACGACTAGGCATGTTTGCAGTGGATGACCATGACGTCTTCTGTGCCTTGTCATGCCTTTCACTCTCCACGAAGCGTTGCAGATCCGTCTTCCTGGCCATTGGATCTCATTGTAGACCTCATCCACCCAGTCCGCCAGAGCTGTCTTCACATGTTAGGAGAGACACGTCCCTGTCTCACTGGGGTTCAAGGCCCACCGGCTACCCTCACCTGGTTTAGCTTGCCTGTCGAAGTGGTGTACCGGGGGTGTGGCAGCTGTTGCACGCAAACAGTTACTTGCACCCACAGGTGAGAGCTGACTGTCTGGTGGGGACCAAAGGTGAGTGAGCTGGCCCAGAATGGACCCAACAAGCCCCTTCATCAGAGGTGCTACCCTTCCCTGGACACCCCATACACCCCAGTTACACTAACTGCTATGCTAATGTGCCATCTATGGTCTGTCTGCAGATCTTCCCGGTTTCCCATCCCCTTCCCAACGTTCATAGTCTGTCTGCAGATCTTCCCGGTTTCCCATCCCCTTCCCAACGTTCATAGTCTGTCTGCAGATCTTCCCGGTTTCCCATTCCCATCCTGATGTTCATAGTCTGTCTGCAGATCTTCCCGGTTTCCCATTCCCATCCTGATGTTCATAGTCTGTCTGCAGATCTTCCCGGTTTCCCATCCCCTTCCCAACGTTCATAGTCTGTCTGCAGATCTTCCCGGTTTCCCATCCCCTTCCCAACGTTCATAGTCTGTCTGCAGATCTTCCCGGTTTCCCATTCCCATCCTGATGTTCAAAGTCTGTCTGCAGATCTTCCCGGTTTCCCATTCCCATCCTGATGTTCATAGTCTGTCTGCAGATCTTCCCGGTTTCCCATTCCCATCCTGATGTTCAAGGTCTGACATCCAGTAGGAAAGCACCTCCATGAACTCAGCACTTACACAGATCAGAGCTCATGACTCCTGCACCCATGGGAGACCAGAGCACCAAACGTTTTTCAGGAGGAACTAAACCTATGGGGGTGGGTTGGGGTGGGAGAAGGTTGTTTGTCACTGCAGATTCCCGCATCTGTAGTCCCGTGCAGCTCTTGTGGGACCAGTGCTGGGTGGACAGACAACAGTTTAAGGATAGCATGAATATTGATTTCTCCTGGTAAATTATTTTATTTACTGTATTTACTTTTTCTTTTCCCTTCCTCCTTGTTCAATTCTGCCCTCTGGCCTCTTACCTCTTCTCCTCATCTCCCCCAGTGCCCTTCCTCCTTCCCTTTCTCCCATGCCCCACTTTCCGCTCCCATTCTGTTGCTTTTATTCTTTTCTCTTTCCATGACCATGATTGTTCCTGGCAAACTTTTCAACAAAAATATTTTGCCATTGCCTTCTTCTGGGCAGCATCTTTACAAGATGGGTAACCCCAGCCATCATCAATACTCTTCAGAGATTGTCTGCCTGGCGTTATCGGTCACATAATGAAGGTTTGTGATATGTACCAGCTGCCCATACGACCCTCCCTCACCTGCTCCCATGGTTTCTCGTGACCCTGATCAGGGGCTAAGCAGGTGCTACACCTTGCCCAAGGGTGACCTTCAGGCTAGTGGAGGAAAGCAGTGCCTTACATCTCCTTTGGTTGAGACGCATCTCCACCTTGGCCTTCCCACTGACATTACCCAACAGGGTCTTGCTTAGGGGGAACAGTAGGACGTTGGAGCCTCTGCACACTTGCTGCTCTGTGAACAGGAGGAATAAGTGGAAAAGAGAGTGGTGCATATGTTGTTAATGCGGCTGCACCTTCCTCCCCCTCATCTCTCTATCCCTGCTCCCTCAGGCGCAGGCAAGAGGAAGGAGGTGTGAGTCCGCTGGCCGGTCACTGGAACTTCCATCGCCGCCAAACACAATTCAGAAAGATTTGACGGATGTAATGAAAGGCTTCATCTTCTTCTTAAGCCCATCACCCCTACTGGCTGCCAATAGAAGCTCGCCAGAGTCTTCTCTCCCGGGTTGCAGGTTAGTCATCTTTATGGCTTTCACTTTCACCACACAACTTCATATGTCTTCCTGTGTAAGTATTTCCTCTTCCAGGGATGAAGTCCTTGGAGCTTCGAATGACGTTTCTGTAGCTCTGGGATTCCTGGCCCTATGCCCAATCCTCCTCCTTTCACAGCTGGGTTTGGGAGCATCCATGGAGGAGTTAATGAAAGGTTTGGAGACCATAAATAACACACGACATGGCCCCAGTGGCTGGAGGGCACAGATTTACTGTGACTTCCAAACCAACCGGAGCTGACGTGAGCCTAGACAATGCAAGCAGGCTTTTCCACTGAGATTGGGCGAGACTAGAATGAGAGGTCATGGGTTGAGGATGAAAGGTGAAGTGTTTAAGGGGAACAGGAGGGGAACACATGATTGCATGGGTTTTCTCTGAGTGCTCTAGTTTCCTCCCACAGTCCAAAGACAGACGGTTAGTGGGTTAATCGGTCATTGTAAGTTGTCCTCTGATTAGGCTCGGGATAAGTAGGTGGGTTCAGTGGGCTGGAAAGGCCCGTTGCATGTTGTATCTCTAAATAAGTAAAATCTTCACTCAGAGGGTGGTGCAACGGTGGAACGAGCTGCCAGTGGAAGTGGTGAATATACGTTTGATTTCACATTTAAGAGAAGTTTGGATGGGTACATGGATGGGAAGGGGATGGAGGACTATGGTCCAGGTGTGGATCAATGGGACTAGACAAAATAATAGTTTGGCATGGAGTAGATGGGCCAAAGGGCCTTTTTCTGTGCTGTAGTCCTCTATGACAAAAGGTGGAGTTGGAGAGGGTGTGGTGGAATTTGAGGAAAAATATTGTGTACAGAGTCAGGTTATATTTTGGAACTCACTATGTGTAAAGTTAGTGGAAACAAATCAGTGTAAAATTAAACTTCTGGACTTTGCGAGGCTCCTTAAAAGCGATGCCCGCTGGTATTTGACATTTCCATCCCGAGAAACCAAAGGCGTTCATGTTTGCTGGATGTCAATCTCATCTGCACTATTATCAATAATCCATCACTAATAATAATGAAGATGTTAATGTATTTATAGAACACTTTTCATACAGATAATGCAGTTCAAAGTACTTTGCATGAGATAGAAATACAAATATGAAAAATGAAATAAAAAATAGAAATAAATGTAAAAGTAAACATGAAAATAAAAGATAAAATTATGCTAGTTCAAAGCAAAGTTAAATAAATCGGTTTTGAGCTGATGTTTAAAAGTGTCAGTTGGGTCTGCATTCCTTTGGTATTGAATTGCACAGTTCAGGAGTGCAACTCAAAAAAGCTGAGCTGCCAGTTATCTTTCGAGGGAGCTTGTTTAAATTTAAAAGACCAGCAGAAGAGCAGGAAGCTCAAGCAGGATTAGGAAACAAAAATGATTCTCTGATGTACTCTGGTCCCAGACCATTGAGAGCTTTAAAAACAAATCAGAGAACTTTAAAATCAATTCTAAAAGATACAGGAAGGCAATGCAGAGTAGCTGGAACGGGAATGCAATTCGCTCATCCTGGTTTTAGTTGGAAGTCTAGCAGTGGTGTTCTGAATGAGTTGAAGTTTCCCAACAGATTGCTTTGGAAGACCGGTAAAAAGTGCATTGCGGTAGTCTAGTCTATTCGATATAAGGTGTGAGTTAGTTTTTCAGCATCATTATGTGAGAGAAATGGATGTACCTTTGCAATATTTCTAAAGTGTAGAAATGCTGCTCTGGTCTCTCTCTTTATGTGGGATTTAAAATTCAAATCTGAATGAAAAATAACACATAGGCTCATTACTTCTGATTTTACAAGCGGATCCAAGTTCCCACGTTTATCAAGAAGTTTATCTCTCCTGGCTTTGTTAAGGAGCCTTCCAATCTGGGACATGTCCTAAGACTCAGCCAGCTCCATCATGGGTACAACCATTGAGGACATCTTCAAACGGCTCAGGAATGCAGCATCCACTGAAGTTCCAGACCGACCAGGACTTGCTCCCTTCTCAACACTACTGTCAGGGAGAAGGTTCAGGACCCTGAAGACCCACACTCAAAATTTTATGATCAGCTTCTTCCCCTCCACCATCAGTTTTCTGAACAGTTTATATAGTGTGTGTGTATGTATATATATATATATGTATTTATATACACACACACACACACACACACACACACACACACACACAATACATATACTTTTATATAGACCATAAGATACAGGAGAAGAATTAGAACATTTGGCCTATCAAATCTGCTCCACCATTTCGTCATGGCTGATCCATTTTCCCCAATCTCCTGACTTCTCCCTGAATTCCTTCATGCCCTGACTAATCAAGAATCTATCACCCTCTGCCTTAAATATATGCAAAGACTTGGCCTTCACAGCTGCCTGTGGCAAGGAATTCCACAGATTCACCACTCTCTGGCTAAAGGAATTCCTCCTCATCTCTGTTTTAAATGGACATCCCACTACTCTGATGCAGTCCCCTCTGACTCTAGACTCCCCCACCATAGGAAACATTCCCTCCACATCCACTCTACTGAGGCCTTTTCATATTTGATAGGTTTCAATGTTATCACCCCACATTCTTCTGAATTTCAGACCCAGAACTATCGATCAGTTGTCATTGGTAACCCTTTCATTCCCAGGATCATTCTCAGCAACTTCCTCTGAACTCTCTACAATGTCATCCCACACTGTATTCCATCGGTCACACGTATATAAATGTGTATGTTAGAGAGAGTGTGTTTATGCACAAGCAATGAGTGAGTGTGGGTGAACATTGTGTGTGAGTCTGTCTATGTCTGTGTGAACATTGTGTGAGTGAGTGTGTGTGTGGATGTGTATGAATATGAGTGTTTGTAGATGATGGTGAGGTGGTGGAGGGAGTGTGAGGGGTGTATGGGATGATGTGGAGTGGGTGAGGGGTTGATGGAGGGAGGCGGGGTGGGTGAAGGGTTGGATTGGGATGGTGGGGAATGGGTGTGATCGTGGTTCAGTAGTGTGATGGGGTGATGGGTCAGGTGATGGAGTGAGGAGTGGGGTGGGGTGAGGGGTGGATTGGGTTGGTGGGAAAGAGGGATGATGGTGGTTCAGTAGTGTGATAGGGTTGAGGGATGGAGTGAGTGAGAGGTGGATTTGGTTGGTGGGGAGGGGATGTGATGGAATGATGGGTGGATTGGGTTGGTGGGGAGGGGGTGTATAATGGTAGTTCAGTAGTGTGATGGGGTGAGGAGTCAGTTGATAGGATGAGGGGTGGATTGGGTTGGTGGGGAGGGAGTGTGGTGGGCTGAGGGGTCAGTGATAGAGTGAGGGATGGGGTGGGTGAGAGGTTGGATTGGGTTGGTGGGGAGGGAGTGTGATGGAGTGAGGGGTGGGGTGGATTGTGTTCATGGGAGAGGGAGGGATGATGTTGGGTCAGTAGTGTGATAGGGTGAGGGGTGGAATGGTATTGAGGAACACAACCATTGGCTGATGGGGACAATGGCTTTGGAGTTAATGGGTTGGTGGAGGGAATGTGAGGGGTGGATTGGGTTGGTTGGAGGAGGGTATAATTATCTGTACCTCACTGTAGAAGCTCCTCCCAAATTCTGTTTCCATTGATGGGACACTGGGGTCACTTCTGCCAAGACAGGCACCAGGTGCCTACCTAAAGTGATCCAATGAGGAGGGAAAGATCCTCAATATCATTGCCCATCACCTTCCTATCCCTCACCTCCCACCACCTCCACATTGTTCCTACTGCAACCCTCCCTTTCTCCCACTCCATCCCATCCTATACAAGAGCCCAAAATGCTCCTCCCAAACCCAATAAACACGAGCCCCCAAAGGATATTGTCATGCCTAATACCCACCCCCATCCCACCACAACCCTCACCAAAGTTCAAGGTAATGTAATCAAATTACATAGATATCACCATTTTCTTACAAGTATACACAGTAAATCCAAGAAACATCATAGAATCAGTGAAAGATTGCACAAGCCCAACAGGATAGACAAACAACTAATCAGCAAAAGACAACAAACTGTTAAATACAAAAATATAAGCAATAAATATCAAGAGTATGAGATGGCGCATCCTTGAAAGCAAGTCCACAGGGAACAGTTCAATGATGAAGCGAGTGAAGTTATCCCCCTGTCAAATGAGGCCTAATAACTGCTCCTGAACCTGGTGGTGTGGGCCCTGAGATAGCTTTGTCTTCTTCCTGATGGCAGCAGAGAAGAGGGAGAATGACCTTGATGATGGATGCTGCTTTCCTGTGACAGTGCTCCATGTAGATATGCTCAATGGCAGAGGGGGATTTACCTGTGATGGGCTGGGACTTATTCACCACTTTTCATAAGACTTTCCATTCAAAGGCATTGCTGTTTCCATATCAGCCTGTGATGAAACCAGACAATACTCTCTCCACCACGCATCTATATAAGTTTATCATGCTGACACTACCTTTGGTTTCTTTCGCCTTAAGTCAATAAGCAACTCCTTACTGTTGGTGACAATGAATGAAAGGCTGTTATCGTGGCCCACTTCTTTTCATGTTGCATGTCAATGGCTAGATGCAGGAAGATTGTTTCTGATGTTGGGGAAGTCCAGGATGAGGGGTCACAGTTTAAGGATAAAGGGGAAACCTTTTAGTACCAAGATGAGGAAAAACTTCTTCACACTGAGAGTGGTGAATCTGTGGAATTCTCTGCCACAGGAAACAGTTGAGGCCGGTTCTTTGGCTATATTTAAGAGGAAGTTAGATATGGCCCTTGTGGCTAAAGGGATCAGGGGGTATGGAGAGAAAGCAGGTACAGGGTTCTGAGTTGGATGATTAGCCATGATCATTCCAAATGGCAGTGCAGGCTTGAAGGGCCGAATGGCCTACTCCTGCACCTATTTTCTATGTCAATGATTGATGGAATGACTGAATTGAAGGCTTTGTGGCCATGTTTGTGGATGGTACAAAGATAGGAGGAGAGGCAGGTAGCGCTGAGGAAGCAGGGAGTCTGCAGAAGTACCTGGACAGATTGGGGGTGTAAGTAAAGAAGTAGCAACTGGAATACAGTGTTGGGAAGTTTATGGTCATGCACTTTGGTGGAAGGAATAAAGGTATAGATTATTTTCTAAACAGTGGAATTCATTGTCACAGACAGGCCAAGTCATTGAGTACGTTTAAAGCAAAGATTGGTAGGTTCTTGATTAGTCAAGGTGTCAAAGATTACCAGGAGAAGGCAGGAAACTGGGATTGAGAGGGATAATAAATCAGCCATGGTGGAATGGCAGAGCAGACTCGATGAGCCAAACGGCCTAATTGTGCACCTGTGTCTAATGATCTTACCTCCCCTATCAACATCCCAACTTCAAACCACCACTTCCACAATCCCCTCCCCAGCACTCCACATGCTGCCATACCCCCGAACCCTGCTTGTCATTTTATAAGGTACAATGAGAAATATACACACATATGTGCATAACACAGTGTCCATGGACCGTTCAGAAAACTGGTGGGAAAGGGGGAAAAAGCTGTTCCTCAAGCATTGAGTGTGTATCTTCAGGCTCCTGTACCTCCTCCTTGATGGTAGCAATGAGAAGAGGGCATGTCCTGGATGATTTGGGTCCTTAATGATGGAAGCCATCTTCTTGAAGTATCTCCTTTTGAAGATGTCCTTGCTGGTGGGAAGGCTAGTGCCCATGATGGAGCTCACCCATCACCCCACCTCCACCCACTCCATCTCCCCTCCCCATCCTCTACCCATTGCTTCCCCCATCTTCATCCACAACTCTACCAAAAAGAATGCACAAACAACAAATACATCATCTAAGTATAATTTTAAACATTTCTAAGAGTGAAATAATGTTTTTGAAAGGCTTAGAAAATTAAAATAAATTTCTTAATTATACTTGAGTTTTCAAGCAACGCAACATGGTTAAAGGCCCTTCAGCCCTACGAGTCCATGCTGACCAACACTCTAAGCCAATGTGAAATATTGTGACATCAAGATGCAGAGTGAATAATAATCCACAAGTGTAAAATATTTCCCCAAGTCAGAATTTATGTTGAGGAGTATATAAAGATCAACACACAAAACGCTGGAGGAAGTCAGCATCTATGGAGGGGAAAGGGCAGTCAACATTTCAGGCAGAGTCCCTTCATCAGCACTGGAAAGGAAGAGGGGAGAAGTCAGAATGAAAGGGTGGGGGGGGGAAAGGAACAATAACGGGTGGGTGATGGGTGATTCCAGTTGAGAGGTAGGTAGCTGGGAGGGGGGAAATTGGAAATAATGTGAGAAGCTAGCTGGTGATAAGTGGAAGAAGCAAAGGGCTGAAGGATGGTTTAAAATTCCTGTACACTTCAAACAACAAACCACAAGATTTAGGTGAACTTTATTCATAAATACCTGAAATCTGAGTTTCCCAGCTCTGCAGGTTTCTCTGAAGAAGTAACCTGAGGGTCAAGGAATCACTGACGGCAAATGTGTAACCGAAGATGAGGAACTCAGTGACTCGAACACAAGAGACGCTGGAAATCCAGAGTAACACATACAAAATGCTGGATGAACTCTGCAAGTCAGTCAGTATCTATGGAGGGGAAAAACAGTTGATGTTTCAGGCTGAGACCCTCCAACTGGGCTGGAAAAGAGGGGGGAGGGGAGGAAGCCAGAATATGAAGGTGGAAAGAGGGGCAAGAGTACGGGAATCCCCAGAAACTGCCGGGATCCCTTGTTTCTCTGCAGTGAGAAATCTCTCGATTTAGCCAACTCCATTACCAGTGGTAGTTTGCACTGCAGATTGTGGCCAATCTGCTTGCAGGAAGTGATGCTGTCATCTGGTTTGAATCTGACTGCACTTTGATAGGATGCTGAGCTGGGCTCAGAAGTGGCAGACGGAGCTCAGTCTGGAAAACGTGAAGTGGTTCCCTTTCAAAGGCAGAATACGGGGTTAATAACGGGGTTTCTGGCAGTGTGGAGGAACAGAGGGATCTTGAGGTCCATGTCCATCGATCCCTCAAGGATGCAGCACAAGAAACGAACAGGGTTCTGGCCTTCATTAGTTAGGAGATTAAGTTCACGAGTTGAGAGGTAACATTGCATCTGTATAAAACTCTGGTTAGACCGCACTTAAAATATTCTAAAAACACAAAATGCTGGCAGAACTCAGCAGGCCAGACAGCATCTATGGGAGGAGGTAGTGATGACGTTTCGGGCCAAAACCCTTCATCAGAAACCTCCTCCCATAGATGCTGTCTGGCCTGCTGAGTTCTGCCAGCATTTTGTGTTTTTATTTATTTCCAGCATCTGCAGATTCACTCGTGTGACTTAAAATATTCCATTCTGTTTGGGGTGCCTCATTATAGGAAGAATATGGAAGCTTTAAAGAGCATGCAGAAGATATTTTTCAGGATGCTGCCTGGATTAGACAGCTTGTCATACGAGGATAGGTTGAGCAAACTCGAACTTTCCTCTTTGGAGTGAGGGAGTGTGCGAAGTGACTTGATGGAGGTGTGCTTCTTGCTGGTGCCTTTTTCCCAGGGTAGAAATTGCTAATACAATTTCAAGATGATTGGAGGAAAGTATGGGGGGGGGGGTGGTGTCAGAGGTAAGTTTTTAAAGAGTGCTGGATGCGTGGAATGCTCTGTCAGGGGTGGTATAAAGGCAGATATATTAGGGAGAGTTAAGAGAATCCATATGGAAGAGAGAGAAATAGAGGGCAATGCAGGACAGAAGTGTTATTGATCTTAGAAAGTAGGTTAAAAGTTTGGCACAACATCGTGTGCCAAAGCGGCTGTACTGTGCGGTAGTGTTCGATGTTCTTGGGTGGACATCTTCTTCCCTCCCCAACTATTATTGACACCAAACATTTTGCTGTGCCCCTCTCCAGCACAACTCCCACCTTGCCCTACCTTACAAGCCCAGAATCAGTCACTGCCTCCTGCTCAGTGAAGTAAAGGCCTTCCACATTGAACGGGGAATTGTGAAAAACACAAGCTCACTGAACACTTAAGAAGTTCACTCAGTGGTCACTTCATTAGATACCTCCTGTGGTCCTCTGCTGATTAGCCCATCTACTTCAAGGTTCAATGTGTTTCGCATTCAGAGATGCTCTTCTGCACACCATTGTTATAACGAGTGGTTATTTGATTTACTGTCACCTTCCTGTCAGCTTGAACCAGTCTGGCCATGCTCCTCTGATCTCTCTCATTAACGAAGTGTTTTCACCCACAAAACTGCCATTCATTGCATGAGATATTTTTCATTTTGTTTTTCACACCATTTTCTGTAAACTCCAGAGACTGTCGTGCGTGAAAGTCCCAGGAGATTGGCGGTTTCAGAGATACTCTAATCACCCTATCTGGCACCAACAATCATTCTGTCACTTAGATCACATTTCTTCCCCATTCTGATGTTTGGTCTGATCAACAACTGAACCTCTTGACCATGTCTGCATGCTTTTATGCATTGAGCTGCTGCAAGATGATTAGATAATTGCATTAATGAGCAGGTTAACCTAGTAAATTGGATACCTTCAAGTGTAAAGTACCTTAATAAAAATAAGGATTTATACAATATGCTCAGATCAACTGTTGGATTTATTATGAATCAAGGATCGAACGATTAGCTGGCCACGAGTAATCCTCTGGCTGGTAGGTGATCCAGTGGAAGTAAGCCATTGGCTACATGATCATTCAGAGATCAAGAGGCTTTTTCTTGGGACAGAATGTTGTATACCAGAAGGTATATATTTGAGGTAAGGGGATGAAGTTTCAATGGGATATGCACCCCAGGCTGGCCATTGTTACTAACTCAAAAGGGTTGTGTCAATACTGGTGTCTGAATATTTAATTCTCAGATTAGACTGTTTAATTGATAGCTTCTTACTGACTTAAAATATCTTATTTTTCTTAGAGATACAGCATGGAATAGGCCCTTCCGGGTTCTTGAGCCAAACAGCCCAGCAATCCCTGACGACTCCAATTTCAATCCTATCCTAATCATGGGACAATTTACAATAACCAAGACTGTGGAAGGAAATCGGAGATCCTGGAGAAAGCCCACACATTCCAAGGGGAGGACATACAGAGACTCCTTACAGAATTGAACTCTGAACTGCGGCACACCCAGAGCCATAAAGGTCAGACTTACCGCTACGCTACTGTGGCACGCCAATAATTGTCTACTTGTATTTTATATAATTACGGATATTTCCACCACTAGGACATTATATATGTATATGAAAGTTTAATAAAACCCTAGTGGTTATATTGGTATAATTCTGGAAAGCCCTGAAAGACTCTTTGTTCTGTATTATTTGAATAATGGCTTTCTAATTGATTAACTCTTATCTACAAATTTGAATGGAATTTTTCCTTATCTATGGGTATAAAATAGCTAAGCACAAACCAGCTCTATTTTAGTCTCAAATTCTTGATCTTAGCTTTCCCTGCAATATACCCACAGACTTGGCTCCCTGTTTTATCAAAGCTTAATGAAATAATTGCAAAGCAACAAGTTTTGTGCCTCTTTCCTGACTTCTGAATGAACCTTGGGTTTAATCATCAGGATCCAAGTAGACCACTGGCATCCTTAGCCATGTTTATCATTTAAGAGGTTGGAACAAGCCAAGAGGTAGCACAGTAGCCCAATGGCTTGTGTACCGTTTTACAGTGCTCGCACTCACCAAGCAGGGTTCAAAGCCCAACACTGTCTGCATTCTTCCCACGACCACACGGGTTTCCTCCGAGTGCTCTCACATTCCAAAGAGACGTACAAGTTAAGGTCAGTAAGTATTGGGCATGTTATGTTTGTGCAGCAATGTGGAAAGGATGGGTTGTCATTGCAGAGAGGAGGTTCACGAGGATGATTCCAGGAATGAAGGGGTTAACATGAGGAGTGTTTGGCAGCTTTGGGCCTGTTCTCACTGGAATTCAGAAGAATGTGGGGGAATCTCATTGAAGCCTACTAAATGTTGAAAGGATAAGATAGGGTGGATGAGGAGAGGATGTTTTCTCTGGTGGGAGTATCCAGAACTGGAGGGCACAGCCTCAAAATTGAGGGGTTGTGGCGACCCACTTCCCAGCGCACTCGAACCAGCTCACAAAGCGGTGCGCGCCAAGCCTGCTTCACCAGCAAGGGGAAAAGCCCGCACGTGGGATGGGACTGTGAATACGCGCCCCCTACAGCATTCCTGCCTGGGGAGGGCGGGATCAGGAAGGCTTTAAAGCGAGGCTGCGAAGTTTGAATAAATCTCTTTTGCAACTGCAGCTCACCAACTCCGTGTCGTTATTTTAGCGCTGCGTGTAGCACACCGCTACAATTGGTGACCCCGATGGCCCAAACGATATTTGGACCGGAGATGAACAACGCCGCATCTGTTCATGCGGTTTCATTAAAACTGCCAAGCTTCTGGACACTGCGACCTCACCTATGGTTCCAGCAAGCAGAAGCCCAATTCCACATTCGGCAGATAACCTCAGATGCTACACGATACTACTACGTGGTGAGCTCCCTCGACCAGGAGACAGCTGCCCAGGTTGAGGAGTTCATACAGTCGCCCCCAGCGGACGGCAAATACACAGAATTCAAAGCCCTGCTCATAAGGACTTTCGGACTCTCACGGCGCGAGCGAGCTGCCTGCTTACTGCAGCTGGATGGTTTGGGAGACAGGCCACCGTCGGCTTTGATGAACGAGATGCTCTCCCTGGCCGGAGGTCACAAGCCCTCCCTCATGTTTGAGCAGGCATTCCTGGAGCAGCTGCCAGAGGACATACGCCTGCTGCTGTCTGACACAGATTTCAGCGATCCCTGGAAGGTGGCGGCCTGGGCGGACATGCTGTGGAAAACCAAGAAGGTGAGTGGGGCGTCCGTTGCACAGATCACCAGGCCATGCTCCCAGCAGCAAACCAGACCAGGCCTGGCCACAGAGCCCGCTAACTCCAGAGGCAGGGGTGAGGAGGCCAATGAACAATGGTGCTTCTACCACCAGTGGTTGGGCGCAGAAGCCCACCGCTGTAGCCCGCCCTACAAGTTCCTGGGAAACATCTCCTGTATGTCTGGGACAAGCGGTTGGGCCGCCGCTTTTTGGTCGACACCGGAGCCGAGATCAGTGTCTTACCTCCGAGTTACGACACCCGCAACAGGGCACCGGGTCCCACCCTGAGGGCCACGAACGGCAGCACAGTAAGGACCTATGGCACCCGTCAGGTGCAGCTACAGTTCGGCTCCAGCAGGTTCACGTGGGACTTCACACTGGCCGCCGTAGCCCAACCGCACCGGGGCGTGGATTTTTTGCGAGCTCACAGCCTGCTGGTCGACCTGCCAAGGAAGAGACTGGTCCACGCCGAGACCTTTCAGACGTTCTCCCTGGGAGAAGCCCAGTTGCTGGCCCCTCACCTCGGCTCCATCACGCTGTCCGACAACGACTTCACCAGGATCCTGGCGGATTTCCCATTGGTTCTGGCACCGCAGTTCACGGCAGCCATGCCCCGACACGGCATACAGCACCACATCCCGACCCAGGGACCACCCTTCCACGCCCGTGCTCGGCGGCTTCCCCTGGACAAGCTCCAACTGGCAAAGGAGGAGTTCAAGGGGATGGAGGAATTGGGGATCATCCGGCGGTCCGACAGCCCATAGGCCTCCCCCCTGCACATGGTGCCCAAAGCAACGGGGCTGGAGACCATGCAGCAACTACCGCAGACTGAACGACACCGGACCGCTACCCTGTGCCGCACATTCAGGACTTTGCAGCAAACCTGCACGGTGCACGGATCTTCTCCAAGGTAGACCTCGTCCGGGGATACCATCAAATCCTGATGCATCCGGATGACGTCCCCAAAACGGCACTCATCAACCCTTTCGGCCTTTTCGAATTCCTCCGCATGCCGTTCGGCCTAAAGAATGCCACACAGACGTTTCAGCGGTTAATGGACGCGGTGGGACGCGACCCGGACTTCGCTTTCATCTATTTGGACGACATCCTCATAGCCAGCAGCAGTCGTCAGGAACATCTGTCCCACCTCCGTCAACTCCACGCCCGACTGAGTGAGTATGGCCTGACAATCAACCTGGCCAAATGCCAGTTCGGGCTCGACACCGTCGACATCCTGGGCCACAGGATTACTAAAGACGGGCCAACCCCTCTGCCCGCTAAGGTAGACGCAGTCCGCCATTTCCCCCGACCCACCACAATCAAAGGCCTTCAGGAATTCGTAGGTACGGTCAATTTCTACCACCACTTCCTCCCTTCAGCTGCCCGGATCATGCGCCCCGTTTGCCCTGATGTTGGGTCCGGGCAAGGACATTACCTGGGATGAGGAGTCCGCCGCCGCTTTCATTAAAACCAAAGAAGCCTTGGCAAACGCCATGATGCTAGTGCACCCCAGAATGGACGTCCCTACAGCTCTCACAGTGGACGCATCCAACACGGCAGTCGTGGACCGGTTCACAAGATGGCCAGAGGCGGTCCCGCTCACCGACACCACCTCCGGATCTTGCGCCCGGGCACTGATTGCCACCTGGGTATCTCGCTTTGGTGTACCGGCCCACATTACCTCTGACAAAGGTGCCCAGTTCACCTGCAGCCCGTGGTCAGCTATGGCCAGCCTTTTGGGGACTCAGCTGCACCACACAACTGCCTACCACCCACAGTCGAATGGACTAGTGGAGCGTTTCCACCGTCACCTTAAGTCGGTTCTCATGGCCTGCCTGCGAGGAGCTGACTGGGTGGACGAGCTTCGCTGGGTCCTACTCGGCATCCACACGGCGCCCAAAGATGATCTGCACGCCTCGTCAGCCGAGTTGGTGTACGGCGCACCCCTGGTTGTCCCAGGAGAGTTCATACCAGCCCCAAGGGGGCAAGATGAAGAACCCGCAGCAGTCCTGGGCAGACTACGCGAGAGGCTCGGTAACCTGGCCCCCATACCCAGTTCACAGCATGGGCAGAACCCGACCTGCGTACCCAAAGTCCTGCAGAACTGTAAGTTCGTTTTTGTACGAGGGGGCGGACATCGGGCACCACTACAGCGGCCCTACGAGGGGCTGTTTACAGTGATCAGAAACAACAGGTCCACATTCGTGCTGGACATTGGGGGGAGAGAGGAGGTCTTCACAGTGGACCGACTTAAACCGGCCCATGTGAACGTGGCGCAGCCGGTCAAGATTCCGGCACCGCAGCGCAGAGGCCGACCTCCCAAACAGAGTCCGACCCAGACTGTGGACATTGGGGGGTGTATTGCCAGTTCTGGAGGTGGGGGGGGGGGGGTTATGTGGCGACCCACTTCCCAGCGCACTCGAACCGGCTCACAAAGTGGCGCGAGCCGGCATAGAGGCCGGTTCCAAAAAGGGCGCCAAGTCTGCTTCACCAGCAAGGGGAAAAGCCCACTCGCGGGACGGGACTGTGAATACGTGCCCCCTACAGCATTCCCGCCTGTGGAGGGCGGGATCAGGAAGGCTTTAAAGCGAGGCCGTGAAGTTTGAATAAATCTCTTTTGTAACTGCAGCTCACCGACTACGTGTCGTTATTGCAGCGCTGCGTGTAGCACACCGCTACAGGGTGACCCTTTTAGAACAGAGGTAAAGTGGAGATTTTTTTTAGCCAGAGTCGTGAATCTGTGGAGTGCTCTGACACAGACTGTGATAGAGGCCAAGTCCGTGGGTATAATTAAGGAAGTTGATCATTTCCTGATCAAAAAAATGATGATGAGAAGGCAGGTGAATGGGGTTGAGTGGGATCCGGGATCAGCCATGATGGAATAGCAGAGCAAGCTCGATGGGCTGAATGGCCTAATTCTGTTCCTATGTCTTATGGAGACACTTGTGGGCTGCTCAAAACAATCCTTGCTGATTTGGATTGACACAAACACGTTTCACTCAATGTCGTGATGTTCTGATTTGTGACAAATGAAGCTCATATTTATCTTTACAAAACACAAGAAAAAGAGAGGTTAAAGTTAATAAACATTCTTTTACTGACCCTGTGAAGATTTTGACAATCCATTGAAATTATGGCACAAACCGGGACGCCAAACCACCTGAATTCATCCCCAAAGCCTTTGGGAATGCTCAGTGGCTGCTTCAATATTGTGCCAATACTTTAAATTACAGAGAAGAAACTATAAATTCCCGATGTTTCAAGCACCATTTTGTTTACACGATAGACCATCAACAAAAACAGTACAGATAAATGGGACAAATTTGACAAACAACAGAAAGACAGTCAGAACCAAGAGTGAGGAATGCTCACTGTTAAGTCTTTTGTCACTTTAAATGGAATGGAACTTAAATTACAACAATGTAATAAATTAACAGTATACTATTCCATCATCCTTCATGGCCATCATAGCAGGGAAGATGGTGGAGGTAACTCCCACTACCCATTAAATGCTCCCAATGATGCTCGTCTCAAATTGTAGTTCTTCACCTTCACATGTGGCTTTAGCTACAAAATCTGGCAGAACCGTTTCTACTGGAGAAAGGACAAAGGTGCAGTGCTGGCACCTTAAGACCAGTCGCTTCGGGCAGATGGGGTTCAACAGCCAAGGTTGGCAGCTCATCTGGAACTCTCATCTTAAACCTCCGCTGCCTTTCGGTTGCACCTACTCACAGGGAAGGCTTTGGGAGTAAACCCCAAGGAAAAAATCAGGAGCTGGAGTCCCTAAGACAGTCTTACATTGAGTTCAACGCTGACTGGCAACTCCCGTGATGGTGCTGGTACTAAACTGTATCAGTCTCTGCCGTTCCTTTGGATTCATCAGCTACACGGGAGGGGGGAGCCTGCTACATGGGCTGTCTGAATTACACAGCTCTGGCTTGTGTATCACGTTAGACAGCTAGTATGCAACAATCACAAGTGACCCTGACCAATGGATGGCTTCATCCTTTGGCTCAGACTGTCACAAGGGAGAGATGGTAGTGTAGCCTCAACTCTAACAGTGAAGTTGAGAAGTTAAAGTTTATACATGTTCCTACAGCCTTTTACTTAGGTCAGAATACTGGGCCGTATGGAGTTAAGGTGAGCGGCGAAGTTTAAAGAGGAAGTGTGGAAGATTTTTAGTTTCTCTCTGAGAGCGGTGGGTGTTTGGAGCAGACCAGATGGTGGTGATATGGGGTTTTTAGGCAGGCTCACGAACGTGGAGGGATCAAGAGCAGGCTGGAGGGATTAGGCTAAGAAATCTGGTCACATTTAACCTGGGTCAGACTCTGACACAATACTGGAACAGTAGTGAGATCATCACCTTGTAGTAAACAGAAAGAGACACAGGTCTAGAGCACTGTTTCACCAGAAACTAAATTTGTTTTGGTGTTTCCTCTATAAAAATTCCTGACCTTTCATTGGCCCTGTCATAATTACAAGCTTCAGAAGTGCCTGCAACAAGCAATCTGCTGGGAGAACTCAGATCACACAGTGCCTGCAGAGGGAAGGGGAACCGTTGACTGGTCTCCTGACTTCCCTGACACGCATTCCAGCATCTGCTGTCTCTTGTCTCCCCAAAACCGAGAGGCTTGTTTACTTGCGGGTTGCCGCTTGAAAAGAAGGACCCACTGACAGGGTGAGAGAAGGGGAAGGGGGTGGGGTGGGTCACACCTGACATGAACAATAACAAAGCAAATCAGAGAACGCAGCATGATCTAGTGTCAAGTTCAACACGGTACCACCAACGGTTCTGCGTTATTGACAGCAATCAGTTTTTCAGTTTGTAATCCAAATATCCACCCAGGCTGTCTGCCTTCCGTCACAGAATGCACACTACTGTGTCGCTGGCTTCAGCCCTCTTGTAAAGTTCGGTTTCTGAAAGATGGTGGAATTGGGATAAAGAATGTGCTCCCTGTGTGCTTTGTACTGCTCCAGCATCTCCTCGAGGTCCTGGTCTGCAGGGATCACCTAGGACAGAGAACTAAGACAGTAAGACAAGTAGAACTAGGACGACTGAGTCTGCTCTGCATTAGGTCTGGGCTGATTTTTCTTCTCCCAACCTCATTCACCCTTCCTATGCTCTATAACCCTTAACCCCTTAGCAGCATTAGGCCAACTGGCCCATCGAATCTGCTCTGCACTCAATTGTGGCAGAATTTTTTTTTCAACTCTGTGGTCCTGACTTCAGCCTGTAATCCTTCACTCTCTTTACACATCAAGAAGCTAGCAATAAACACAAGGGATTCTGCAGATGCTGGAAATCCAGAGCAACCCACACTAAATGCTGGACGAACCCAGGAGGTCAGGCAGCATCTGTGGAGAGGAATGAACAGTTAAGGTTTCAGGCCGAGACCTTTCATTGGGACCCATCAATCCCTTCCTTAAACACACTCAAACGCCTGTGAAAATGAATTCCACAAATTCGCCATCCTCTGGCTAAAATTCCTCACCTCTGATCTAAAGGGATGTCTATTTATTCTGAAGCTGTCCCCTCTGGTCCTAAACTCCCCCACTGATGTTTACCCTACAACCATCAGGCTCCTAAACCAGTGTGGATAACTTCACTCACCTCAATTCTGAACTGATTCCACAACTTACAGACACACTTTCAGGGTCTCTGCAACCTGGTGTTCACTTTTTTTTTAAATTATTGACAGGACTTGTATTCTTCTGCGTATTTGTTTCTCAGTTCTGTTATTCATAAGTTCTACTGCGTTTCTTTATTTTCCTGTAAAGCCTGCAAGAAACAAACCTCAGGCAGAGTATAGGGACACATACACTCAGCAGAATGGATGTGGAGCAGATGTTCCCCAAGGTGAGGGAGTTTAAGACAAGACAGCCTCAGAATATGTGGCGTCCTTTTAGAATGGAGATGTGGAGGAAATTCTTTAGCCAGAGAGTGGCGGGTCTGTGGAATTCGTTGCCACAGGTGGCTGTGGAAGCCAAGTCACTGGATATACTTAAAGGCAGAGGTTAATTCTTGATTTTTCAGGGCATGAAGGGATACAGGAGAAGGCAGGAGATTGGGGCTGAAATGAAAAGTAGATCATAAGACCATAAGACATAACAGCGTAAGTGGGCCATTCAGCCCATTGAGTCTGTTCCACCAATCATGGGCTGATCCAATTCTTCCAGTCATCCCAATTCCCCTGCCTTCTCCCCATACCCTTTAATGCCCTGGCTAATCAAGAACCCATCTTTCTCTGCCTTAAACATATCAATGACTTGGCCTCCACAGCTGCTCGTGGCAACAAATTCCACAGATTTGCCACCCTCTGATTGAAGTAATTTCTCCACATCTCCATTCTAAATGGACGTCCTTTAATCCTGAAGTTGTGCCCTCTTGTCCTAGACTCCCCTGCCATGGGAAATAACTTTGCCATATCTAATCTGTTCAGGCCTTTTAACATTTGGAACGTTTCTATGAGATCCCCCTCATTCTCCTGAACTCCAGGGAATACAGCCCAAGAGCTGCCTGACGTTCCTCATACAGTAATTCTTTCATTCCTGGAATCATTCTTGTGAATCTTCTCTGAACCCTGTCCAGTGTCAGTATATCCTTTCTAAAATAAGGAGCCCAAAATAGCACACAATACTCCAAGTGTGTTCTTGCGAGTGCCTTATAGAGCCTCAACATCACAACCCTGCCCTTACATTCTGTACGACTAGCAATGAATGCCAACATTGTATTCGCCTTCCTTGAGGTCCAGTACCAGCCTGGTTTTCCCAATCCACTTTTATGTTAAAATCCCCAACAATTATCATGACATTGCCCATTTGACATGCCTTTTCTATCTCCTGCTGCAATTTGTAATCCACATCGCGGCTGCTGTATGAAGGCCTGTATACAACTGTCATTAGGGTCCTTTTACCTTTGGCATTTCTTAACTCAACCCATAGAGACTCTACACCTTCCAATCCAATGTCATCCCTTTCTAATGATTTAATATCATTTCTTATACACAGAGCCACACCACCCCCTCTGCCTACTAACCTATCTTTCCGATACACTGTATATCCTTGTACATTCAGCTCCCAATGGCAGCCGTCCTTTAGCCAAGTTTCAGAGATGGCCACAACGTCATATTTGCCAATCTGTAGCTGAATTTCAAGATTGTCCATTTTATTTTTTATGTTGCGTTCATTCAAATACAACACTTTCAGTCCAGTATTTGTTGCTTTCTGTTTTAACTCCACCATGCCTCTATTGCCCTGTAACTCATCCCACTGGCTGTGATTATGCCTCATCTCCTGCCTGTTCTTTCTATCATCTCTGTTGCACACTATCTTTGATTTATTTCTGTTTTGATCAGCCATGATGAAATGGTGAAGTAGACCTGATGTGCCAAATGGCCTAATTCTGCTGCTTTATCTTATGGTCTTAACAAATAAACACTTTGAACTTTGGAAACATCCTCCACATCAACACAATCCAGGCCTTTTAATATTAAAAGTTAAAAGACATCATAATATCTCGAATTCTCCCAGCTCCAGGCTCCTACAGCCAACACCCATCATCACCCTTACAACCTGTGTGACAAGCTGACTTCACTGTGCCGACATTACACAGTGCCAGTGAGATCTGCCTTAGGGTCACTTACCAACACAGGCGCAGGGACTTTGAATGAAGTCTGTTTGACCAGCCAGTCTTCATAAAGCTGATGAAGTCTTCTCAGATAGTCCTGACAGAAGGAACAGAGGCAGTGGTGAGTGAAATTTATGCAATGAACACCATTCCTCTAAGCCAGGGGTGGGCAAACTTTTTGACTCGAGGGCCACAAAGGGTTCTAAAATTTGACAGGGGGGCCGGACCAGGAGCAGATGGACGGAGTGTTTTGGTAATACACCTCATAAGAGAAAATAAAATATCATGGGATATGTAGAAAACATGTGCTTTAATTTCAATTGAAAATGAACAAATGCATTACAACAAAATGTCTGTCTTTGAAGTCCCATGGTATTTAGCTATTTATTGAAATGACTTTTAAAACACTGAAAATTAAATGAATAAAATAGTTTTTTTTAATAGTAACAGTTATTATTTTAAAGCACTGAAAATTCTGTTATCCTTCAAGATATTATCATCATCACTCTCCTCCTGACTGTCTTTATTTCAAAAACGGTAGGAGGTGCAGGTCTACTTGTCCTGCTCCTTCTTATTCAATTGTCCCCTGTGCCAAAACTCAACAACGACCCGCACAAGGACAGAACAGTGACAGCGCGCCAGTATGCGGAGCGCGTTATTTGATCTGGAGCACATCTTTTATTTTGAGAACGTACGTGCACCTGCGCACTACTCATGTCCATCACTTAACAGAAATGACATGTAACATGTAAGGCTTATTGAAAAAAATATTTTCAAATGCATTTTTTTTTACATAACACAACGAAGAAATTTATTTTTAATTTCAGTGGGAACAGTGTTGTTGGTCTCCCTTTTTAGCCAGCGCATCAAAGTCTGGATTTAGTTTTGTTGTGGCGATTCTCAGGATGGATCTGAGGTGTTGGTCAGTTAACTTGGATCTGTGGCTGGCTTTGTTGATGTTCATGATGCTGAACGCCTGTTCACACAAATAGGTCGAGCCGAACAACGCCAGCATCTTCTGTGCCGTCCTCCGGAGGTTTGGAAACACCTCTTTACCAAGTGAAGCATAAAAGTCATTCAGTTTAAGAGAGTTGAACTTCTCTTTTAAGATGGGGTCAGACTGAAGGTCGATCAGTTCCAGCTGTAGCTCCTCTGGTGCTGTTTCAGGATCTTGTGACAGGGGACAGGCCACCAACTGAAGTGACTTGTCAATTTTTTCAAAATCAGAAAAGCGACGGCAGAATTCTCTGTGCAGCGCATCCAGTGACTCGCTGTATTTTTTCACATTTGCGCCGGCCTCTTCCAGCGTGGCTAGTGTGGGAAAATGAGTGAATAACTTATTCAAAATTTGCCTGGAGAAAAAACCCAGCTTGGATTTAAAGGCTTTCACGTTTGTGTACATGTCATGCACAAACTGATCCTTCCCCTGTAGCTTCACGTTCAGTTCATTCATGTGTGAAAATATATCCACAGCAAACGCAAAGTCACAAAGCCAGCTCTTGTTGCTCAGCTCAGGAAATTCGCCGGCCTTCCTCAGTAACTCCAAAAATGCACCGATCTCCTCTTTGAGCTCCCATACTCGTTGAAACACTTTGCCCAAACTTAACCAGCGGACACGGGAGTGATAAAGTAGGTCCTGGTGATCCGCATCAGTTTCCTCCAGGAACGTGATGAACTGACGGTGCTGAAGTCCCCTTGCATGTATAAAGTTGACAAGTTTTACAACAGGATTCACAACATGATTCAGCTGTAATACCGATTTACATAGAGATTCCTGGTGGATGATGCAGTGAAGGAAAATAACATCCTGGTCAGGATTTTCATCTTTCACTTTATTCTGTATTCTCCTCAGCAGGCCGACATTTTTCCCCGTCAAATTAGGAGATCCATCTGTGGTGACGTTGATAATTTTACTCCAAGGGAGCTTCATATTTTCGATGACAGCAGACACCCGGTCATACAAGTCCTCTCCCCGTGTTTTTCCTTTCAGAGACTCCATTGTCAAAAACTCCTCCGTTATTTCAAAAGTATTGTTAATTCCTCAGATAAAAATGAGAAGCTGAGCAGTGTCTTTTACATCGTTGCTTTCATCCAGTGCTAATGAATATAACGTGAACGACTCTGCCTTTTTATTTAAGTCGCTGGTTATATCTTCATCTATCAGTTCCACATGGCGAGTCACTGTCCTGCGTGATAAACTGATTTTTTCAAATTTGTCTTTGCTCTCCGGACACAATACACCTGCTGTCTCCACCATACATTCTTTTAAAAGCTCGCCTTCAGACAGAGGCTTGCTGGCCTTTGCTAATTTGAATGACAGCATAAAACTCGCCTTGGTACTTGACTCATGAATGGCAGTTTGATGGTGAAAAAAATTTTGTTGAGCCTGTAAATTAGCTGCCAACCTCTGAGCATTAGCTTCCCATTCTTTCATTGACTGGTCGCTAGCATAGTTGGCATGTTTTGTGGCAAAGTGACGGCTGATATTATATTCTTTAAAAACCACCACAGTCTCTTGGCATATCAGGCATACAGCAGTTGATCTGTGTTCGGTAAAAAGATATTTAGTTGTCCACTCCTTATTAAACACCCGACATTCTCTATCCACTTTTCTTTTCTTAGCTCCACTCATCTTTACAGAAGGGGTGAGAGGTCAAAGAGTAAAGCGCAAATGTGGAGTAATATGCTGCACCTCAACAAAGGTCAATGTATATAGAGTGCGTCATCTATTGGGAAAACGCCAGAATTACGGGGAAAAAACGTTAACAAGGTTTATTAATATAATTTCATCAAGTTCTGCGGGCTGGATTAAAAAGCTTAACGGGCCGCACATGGCCCGCGGGCCGTAGTTTGCCCATGCCTGCTCTAAGCTGTAGCGGTGCCCAACCGCACAGTAACGGAAATGCTCCCACGCACGTAGCCTTTATTGCTGCACAATTGGAATTTTCTTTTATAACATTAATAATTTTGAAATCTAAATTAATTGTGGAATACCCTGTAATTGTGTTATTGAATATAATCCATAAATTTTCTAAACAAATTTTTACTTTGAAGTATTTTAGAGCTTCAACGTATTTATATTGTCAGTGTTTCAAGTTACAAATTGTAACAACAAACACAGAATGAAAGTCAGTAGCTCACTAGTAATAAACCACTGGCCCATTGAACACTGATGTCATCCAAGTTTAAAACTTTACGAAACGTGAAAGATTTTCTTTGTTTTACTATATTACATTAGCCCTTTCAATTAATAAAATCAAAAGAATGCAATTTTTCAATTTTCATTCTTATAATTCTTAGGCTACATCCACACTACACTGGATAAATCCGTAACCGAAGCTTTTTCTCTTCGTTTTTAACTTCCGTCCGCACTAAAACGGCGTTTTCGTCCCCCGAAAACGGAGATTTTCAGAAACGCTCTCCAGAGTGTGTAATTTTGAAAATGCCGCTTGGGCAGAGCAGTGTGGACGGGGTAACTGGAGAAATCTAAAAACACTGTCATGACGTGCCGGAACAGATGGTGGCAGCAGAGTGGAATTTCATTGTTTTCATGAACCCAATAGAACAATGCCGCAGTGGAAACGGAAAGAGTAAACCACTTCCTCTTCAGTTGTTTTCTGTAGGTGTGTCCTGCACTTGTCCAAGAGGAGGAGATTCACCCAAATATCCATTTTAATGTGGACAGAGATATTTTTAAAAACACCCAGTGTGGACGCCTATCATTTTTACGCAAAACTGGCGTTTTCAAAATTATCCAGTCAAGTGTGGATGCAGCCTTAGTATGTATATTACAAACAAATACATTTGAAGCGTCGCGCAGTTTTCAGGTCATGTAAAAATTTCCAGCTCAGAGCAATGGTTAGTCTGTGTAGCTGATAAAAAATATATTAGAGGGAGCATTAGCAGTTAAGACAAATTTCCACTCCCTTTCCAATGATGCCCCCTTCAACCCCATGTAGCTTCGTAGTCAGTGTGACAAGCTACAGCACCAGCGATCCAGGTTCAACTCCAGCTGTGTCTGTAATGAGTTTGTCACTCTCCCTGTGACTCCCACATCCTAAATACATACAGATTCAGGTTAGCAAGCTGTGGCCATGCAACTTTGGTGCTGCAAGCACCATGGCAATTATAGGCTGCCGTCCCAGCACAATCCTCAGACAGTGTTGGTCATTGACGCAGACGATGAATTACACTATGTTTCCATGTACCCGTGACAAATAAAGCTAATCGTTAAAATACTTTAAGATGTTTAACAGTTTGTGATGTGATGAGTGTTTGCTGTGGTACTGTCCCAGAGGGATATGGGCCGAATGCAGGACACTGGGAGTAGCGAGGGCTAGTTGAGCCAAAGGACCTGTATCTGTGCTGTATTGTCCATGGTTATACTAATTCTATGTTGTTTCTAGAATGTCTCCACCCACCAAGGTTTTCATTCAATCTGCATTGGCTGTGTACATCTCTGCAGCTTCTCCTGAAACATCGAAACACTGAGTGTAACGTGTCACTTGCATCAATGACCAACACAGTCTGAAAATGTGCTGGGGGATCAGCTTGTAAGTGTCACCGTATTTCCAACACCAACTTAACAGGTCCACCACTTACTGACCCTAAACCCTACGTCTTTGGAATGTGGGGGAAGACCAGAGCACTCACCGGCAACCCACGTGATCAGGGGAAGAACGGACAAACTCCACACAGACAGCAGCAGGATTTGAACTTGGGTCTCTGGCACTGTAAAGAGTTAAGCTAGCCACTGCCACCTGTCTTTGCTTTGGAAGTTTTTTGTTTGTAATATACATAAATGATCTGGATGATGGGGTGGTAAATTGGATTAGTAAGTATGCCGATGATACTAAGGTAGGAGGTGTTGTGGATAATGAGGTGGGTTTTCAAAGCTTGCAGGGAGATTTATGCCGGTTAGAAGAATGGGCTGAATGTTGGCAGATGGAGTTTAATGCTGAGAAGTGTGAGGTTCTACATTTTGGCAGGAATAATCCAAATAGAACATACAGGGTAAATGGTAGGGCATTGAGGAATGCAGAGGAACAGAGAGATCTAGGAATAACAGTGCATAGTTCCCTGAAGGTGGAGTCTCATGTAGATAGGGTGGTGAAGAAGGCTTTTGGAACGCTGGCCTTTATAAATCAAAGCATTAAGTACAGAAGTTGGGATGTAATGTTAAAATTGTACAAGGCATTGGTAAGGCCAAATTTAGAATATTGTGTGCAGTTCTGGTCACCGAATTATAGGAAAGATATCAATAAATTAGAGAGAGTGCAGAGACGATTTACTAGGATATTACCTGGGTTTCAGCACTTAAGTTACAGAGAAAGGTTGAACAAGTTAGGTCTCTATTCATTGGAGCGTAGAAGGTTGAGGGGGGATTTGATTGAGGTATTTAAAATTTTGAGAGGGATAGATAGAGTTGACGTGAATAGGCTGTTTCCATTGAGAGTAGGGGAGATTCAAACGAGAGGACATGATTTGAGAGTTAGGGGGCAGAAGTTTAAGGGAAACACGAGGGGGTATTTCTTTACTCAGAGAGTGATAGCTGTGTGGAATGAGCTTCCTGTAGAAGTAGTAGAGGCCAGTTCAGTTGTGTCATTTAAGGTAAAATTGGATAGGTATATGGACAGGAAAGGAGTGGAGGTAGTGCGGGTAGGTGGGACTAGGTGAGATTAAGAGTTCGGCACAGACTAGGAGGGCCGAGATGGCCTGTTTCCGTGCTGTGATTGTTATATGTTATATGTTATAAGTACAGATGCTTGGAAAGAGAAGGACTGTATGACTGATATCTCATTCCTTCGCTCCAGGATTTCCGCTGTTCAATGCTCCCCAATGTCTCTCGTCGTCTGCCCCAACCAGCCCACCATAGAGGTTAGCACAGTGCTTTACAGCATGCCAGCTGTAACACTGAGTTCAATTCCACTGCTCTCTGCAAGGACTTTGTACGTTCTCCCCATGACTGCATGGGTTTCATCCGGGTGCTCCGGTTTCCTCTCGCTTTCCAAAGATGTACAGCTTGGAGTTAGTCCATTATGGGAATGCTATGTTGGCACTGGAAGTGTGGTCAAACTTGCAAGCTGCCCAGCACAATTCTTGCTGATTTGATTTGATGCAAATAACATATTTCTCAGTGTGTTTCAATATACATGTGACAAATTAAGCTAACCTCTTTTAATCTTTATCTTCGTTCTCCCTCCCCAGCCCCGTTCAATCCCCGTTTACAATTCTTCTCACCAAAGGAATGATCTTCTCCTCGCTCCGACACCTGGCTTTCAGTCTCTGGTAGCAGGTCTCGGGCGTGGTCTGCAGATACACTGATAAGAATATCAATATGTATTAGGCTCTCATCACAAAGGAACCCACTGCCTTTCGCTAACCCCCACACGTCCCATCCTCTGCCCAATAGATCACGGGCATGTCACTCCCCCACCATCGGCAGTATCTACAGGTGCCGCTGTCGCAGGAAGGCAGCGTCCATTATCCACACCGTCTTCTCACGGCCGCCATCGGGTTGGAGGTCCACACCACTCGGTTCACGAACAGCTGCTCCCCTACAACCCCATTCTGATCTTCAATTAACTGATGGAACCCTCATCACTGGAGTTTAGCAACACTACTGACTACTTTGCCCTCCAAGAGGACCACGACCTTGTTGCGGTTCACGTGCCTCAATGACCCGGAGAGCTATACTAGCTGGAGTCGGGGTTTTATAGTCGGTAGGGACACCCATGCCAAACAGGTCAAAGGATAGAGGTCAGATTCAGGGTTTCACCCAAGGACTAACCATCCTCAACAGTGACTGGTAAAACAGTCGTTACAGAAACCGGTAAAAAAGTAGCATCTTTCTACATCGGAGTGTGACGGTTTTCCTGAGTCACCACCCAGGACTCGTATGAAAATGAAAAGAAAGCCACTGACATGAAGAAGGAAGCCATGAACACTGCCAGAGATAGAGGATTTTCATTACAGCCCTGAACAGGAAGTCATAACCACTTTGTATGGGCGTAGACATGAATTATATGCATTTTTAAAACAAGAAAGAACACAGCTAAAAGAAAAAGAATAAAGTCCATTTTAGTACAAAGTGATTATCCTGTTGCTGAACTGTACTGATGAGGCTTGTATGAAGATTTGAAGGTACCAACAATCATCCTGAATGTTACAATGAAAATGAAGATTTGGAGGATGCAATCGTCAAAAGCATTGCATAAGGGCAGTCCATTATCCACACTAGGTGTCTGCACTGATTTTGTTCAGTTACAATCAAAAGGATGCATCAGCGTACACTAGATCAATTTCCCCATCAATAGCTATTGGCTGCAGCCGTTGATGAACCGGGTGTCGTGGGACTGCTACCGTGAGAAGATGGCATAGCCCGTGCGGTGGGGATAACATATGGTTCCTACCTGGGGCAGTGACTCCTGCAGATGCTCTCAATGGGGGGGGGGGGGAGGGTGCTTATGATATGCTGAGCTGAGACCACCACACAGTGTGCACCATCTACAAATGCACTGTTACTCACCCGGGGGCCTCCAAATACACCTCCCAGCCCCACCACCAGCAACAGTGCAGCACAGTTTGACTCAGAAGCTGATTTAACTGTCTAACTTTCTGGGTTAGAGGAGGTCTTGGATACAGAGGGCAAGATATATAGTATGCATGAGGGAGGAGGAGGAAGGAGAGGGGTAAATAAGAGGATGAGAGGTCTATGATAAGTTAAGTAACACTTAAGTTGGAACAAAGAGTCACAGATGTCTAGATCAGAGCCAATATAGAGAGAGCAGGTTACCTGGGGGAATTGTGTCTGGAAGGCCATGCCTTGCCCAGAAGGAAGCGGAGGTACCTTTCCTCAGTCAGGAGGTTAGACACAGGGCAGGATGGAGAATTAACCTGATGAGCAGCAGGGACACAGGGTGACCTCAGGAAAGCACTCTCCCAGTCAGTGATTGGTTCAGCCACTGCACAGAACGCAGTGCACTAGACCAGAAGACTTCTCTGGTGGTTTGTCAATTTTTGTCTGTTTATGTGTAGTTTTATTTATTGCTTCTATTGTATTTATTTTTGAGGAAGGGTCGGCATGGTAACCTGGTGGTTGGCACAACACCTTACAGTACCAGCAACCCAGGTTCAATTCTCGCCACTGTCCATAAGGAGTTTGTACGTTCTCCCTGTTACTGTGTGGGTTTCCTCCAAGTGCTCTGGTTTCCAAGGCTGTAACAGTTGATAAGTTAATTGGTCAATGTAAACTGTCCTATGGGGGGGGGGGGGGGTGCAACCTTTTAGAACAGGGCTAAGGAGGGATTTTTTTTTAGCCAGCGAGTAGTGAATCTGTGAAATGCTCTGTCACGGACTGCAGTGGAGGCCGAGTCCGTGGGTATACTTGAGGCGGAAGTTGATCGTCTCCTGATCAGTCAGGACATCAAAGGATGTGGTGACAAGGCAGGTGTATGGGGTTGAGTGGGATCTGGGATTGGCCTTGATGGAACGGCAGAGATGAGCTGAATGGCCTAATTCTGTTCCTGTGTCTTATAGCCCCGTGATTAGATTAGGGTTAAATCAGGGATTGCGTACTTTATCTCAGTAAGTCTCTCAATAATCACACAGCAGTATGTGGTAACCTGTACAGACATTGACGGTAAATTTACTTTGAGCTTTGCCTATGACCCTGATGGCAGGAAGGTCAAATGAGAAAGGACACACATTGCATCTCCTGCACATGTGTGGGACAGGTGCTGTAAGCCCAGAGCCCTGAAACTTTCAGTTTTTCTTGCCAGTTCCTGGCGTTTACCAATTTTACACAATCATTAAACTATTCTCCAGTTTTCTGTCCAGCCCTCCTCATCCCCTTCATCGGTCACTCTTACCAATGAGATCGACTGAAACGTTGGTGTTCCCCACGATCCAATCAAACCACTCGGTCAGCACTGCGTAATCCACAGCGGGCATTATGGAGCTGAGGAGAGTGAAGATGATTCCGATTCAGGATATGTTGGTGCTGGAAGTGTGAAGGCACTTGCAGGCTGCCCCCAGCACACCCTCTTACGTGTTGGTTGTTAACGCAAATGACGCTTCAATGTACGCATGATCAATAAACTGGAATCAAACTTGCATCTCAAATGTTCCATTATTCTGAGGCTGTGCCCTCTAATCCTAGACTCTCCCTCCAACAGAAACATCCCCACCATATCCACTCTATCCAGGCTTTTCAGTAATGGGTAGATTTCAATGGATCAGTTCTTGTATCTGAACTCCATTTGGTATAAGTCCAGGTGTCAGACAACCCTCATACGTTAACCCTTTTAGTTCATTCTTGTAAACCTCCACAGAACTATCTCCAAGTCCAGCACACCTTTCCTTAGATACTGTACCAAACTGGCTTTCACAAAGTTATGAGATGCACAGATAAGAGTAGATATACAAAACTCACATACAAGAGCTTTGCTCGGCCATGTTCTCTCCTTGTGCTGCATCAGCAAGGTGGTACAGGAGCCTCAGGATCCACACCACCAGGTTCAGGAACAGTCATTACCCCTCAATCATCAGGAAGGAGGTACAGGAGCCTCAGGATCCACACCACCAGGTCATTACCCCTCAACCATCAGGAAGGAGGTACAGGAGCCTCAGGACCCACACCACCAGGTTCGGGAACAGTCATTACCCCTCAACCATCAGGAAGGAGGTACAGGAGCCTCAGGACCCACACCACCAGGTTCGGGAACAGTCATTACCCCTCAACCATCAGCAAGGTGGTACAGGAGCCTCAGGATCCACTCCACCAGGTTCAGGAACAGTCATTACCCCTCAACCATCAGGAAGGAGGTACAGAAGCCTCAGGATCCACTCCACCAGGTTCAGGAACAGTCATTACCCCTCAACCATCAGGAAGGAGGTAGAGGAGCCTCAGGATCCACACCACCAGGTTCGGGAACAGTCATTACCCCTCAACCATCAGGAAGGAGGTACAGAAGCCTCAGGATCCACTCCACCAGGTTCAGGAACAGTCATTACCCCTCAACCATCAGGAAGGAGGTACAGGAGCCTCAGGACCCACACCACCAGGTTCGGGAACAGTCATTACCCCTCAACCATCAGGATTTTGAACCAGAGGGGATAACTTCACTCAACTTCACTCACCCCATCACTGAACAACCTGGTGATGTTTCAACAACCTATGGACTCATTTTCAAAGACTCATCTCATATTCTCAATATTTAGTGCTTATTATATTTACTATTTTTATTTTTTTCTTCTCTATTGTATTTGTCCAGTTTATTGTTTTTTGTACATTGGCTGTTTGTCCGTCCTGTTGGCTGCAGTCTTTCATTGATCCCATGATCAATGCTTCTTGTATTTACTGTGAATGTCTACACGAAAATGAACCTCACGGTTGTATATGGTGACATACATGAACTTTGATAACAAATTTAATCTGAACTCTGCACGACCAGCTGAGCTCCCCAACAGATTGTTGCCCGAGATGCCTGCAATTAACCTTGTTACTGGGCAAATTTCAATTTATTTACCCACTTGTTTGTTTAGAGTACAATGGGTCTTTTTGGCCCAATGCGCCACACTACCCAGCAACCCACAGGGCAATTTCCAATGTCTAATTAACCTACTGACCGGTATGTCTTTAGACTGTGGGAGGAAACCCACGTGGGTGCGAGGAGAACATACGAACTTGATCACAGACAGTGACGGGAATGAACACAGATCTGACCGCTGTGCTACCTTGCCCCCCCATCCCCCCCCCCAATGGGAGGTGGGCAGGAGAATAGGGTTGAGAGGGAATAAACCGCCATCAAATGGTAGAGTGCCCAGAGAAACCCCACGCATTCCATGGGGAGCACGTAGGAACTCCTTGGAGAGGATGCTACACAACCGTGGAACCCTCCCAGTCTAGGTCATACTATACTCCACAAGCACAAGGATGTGAAAATAACAAGGCTGCCACAGTGTCAGAGCACTGCAGCACAGAAACAGGCCCTTTGGCCCATCTAATCCATGCTAACCCCTCCCATCCAACTACTTATCCAAACTTTTCTTAAATGCTGCAATCAACCCTGCATCCGCCACTGCTGCAGGCAACTCGTCCCACACTTGCACCACCCTTAGAGTGGAGAAACTCCCACCTTACTCGAACAAAACCATCACGAATATAGCGTGTCCCCAGCTCACTGATTCTCCTCTCACGCCCACCAGCACCACACCCACAACTTCCACACTCTTGAGAAGCTACGCTTACTGCCAGCACACGATCCTGTTTCATTGGGATCAGATCCGATAAGCAGGCAATTCAACCAGTTGTAATGACAGGGCTGTCAGTCTGGGTCAACCTGTGTGACGAGGGAGTGATGGGAACAAGTTTCTTGGCCACAACTGCTTACCTCTGGTAGTGGTTCTCTACGAAGATGTACTTGGCACTGTAGATGGATCTCTCCATCATTCGGACCGGCAGCGTCTAAAGACAAATATTACAAAGAATTACAAACAGTTGCATGAGCTGGAATGTTTCTCTCTGGAGTTACGGAGGATGAGAGGTGATTTGACAGAGGTATACAAGAAGCAAAGGCAGAAATGGCTAATACAAGAGGCAGAATGTCTTCATCTTCTCCAGCACATCCTCCACCTCTGGCATCTCATCCTTGCCATCGACCTGGATCGGAAATCCAGCCAATTCCTCAGAGCGATGTGGAGAACAGCCCGGTTCTGGGGTGGGATAGAGGAAGCAATGGGAGTCATATTACAGGAGGGAGAGTGGAGAGCAGAGAATGCAGGAATGCCCAGAGATCCCTCCAAGTCACAGTGCATGTTGATAGGGTAGTTCAGAAGATGTATGGCGTGTTAATTTTCATCAGTCAGGGGACTGGATTTAAGAGTCACTTGGTAACGTTACAGCTTGATAAAATCTTAGTTAGACCACATTTGGAATATTGTGGTCACCTCATTATAGGAAGGATGTAGAAACTTTAGAGAGGGTGCAGAGGAAATTTACCAGGATGCTATTTGGATTAGAGAGTGTTTCTCACGATATGTTGACACGTGACCAAGTGGTTAAGGCATTCATCTAGTGATCTGAAGGTCGCTAGTTCGAGCCTTGGCTGAGGCTGCGTGTTGTGTCCTTGAGCAAGGCACTTAACCACACATTGCTCTGCGACGACACCGGTACCAAGCTGTATGGGTCCCTTCCCTTGGACAACATCGGTAGCGTGGAGAGGGGAGACTTGCAGCTTGGGCAACTGCAGGTCTCCCATTAAAAAAATCTTGCCCAGGCTTGCGCCCTGGAAACTTTCCAAGGTGCAAATCCATGGTCTAACAGAAGCCTACATACAGGTTTCTCACGAAGAAAGGACGAGTGAACTAGGGCTGTTCTGTTTGGAGTGAAGGAAAATGAGAAGTGACTTTACAGAGGTGTACAAGATGATAAGAGGAATAGATCGAGTGGACTGCCAGAGACTTTTCCCCAAGGTGGGAATGGCTAATGGCTAATACAAGAGGCACAATTTAAGGTGGTTGAAGGGAAGTGTAGGTTTGGGGGGGGGGAGGGGGGGCAAGGTCAGAGGGAAGATTTTCTTTTTAAAAAACACAGAGTGGTGAGTGTGTGGAACATTACATTAGGAACATTTAAATAAGCACATCAATGTAAGGAAAATGGAGGGTTGTAGGCTGGGTACAAGGGAAGTGTTAAATTAATTGTGGAGTAAAATAAAAGGCCATGGGCCAAAGGAACTGTACTGTTCTATGTTCTATCTTCACTTTTCTAAAATGCCAAACCTCCAAATCTCTCTGCTCATCAAGATCCCACAGTTCTGCCATCACGCATGGTAATTTTAATTTGAATAGCACACAGAATGCTGGAGGAGCTTAGCAGGTCAGGCAGCGTTTAAGGAGGGGAATAAACGACATTTTGGGCTACACACACAAAATGCTGGTGGAATGCAGCAGGCTAGGCAGCATCAATAGGGAGAAGCGCTGTCGACGTTTCGGGCCAAGACTCTTCATCAGGACTAACCGAAAGGAAAGATAATAAGAGATTTAAAAGTAAGAGGGGGAGGGGAAAATGCGAAATGATAGGAGAAGACCGGAGGGGGTGGGGTGAAGCTGAGAGCCAGACAGGTGATTGGCAAAAGGGACACAGAGCTAGAGAAGGGAAAGGATCATGGGACGGGAGACTTAGGGAGAAAGAAAGGGGGAGGGGAGCACCAGAGGGAGATGGAGAACAGGTACAGAGAAAAAAAAAGGGAGGGGGAAAAAAACAAAATATATCAGGGATGGGGTAAGAAGGAGAGGAGGGGCATTAACAGAAGTTAGAGAAGTCAATGTTCATGCTATCAGGTTGGAGGCTACCCAGCCGGTATATGAGGTGTTGTTCCTCCAACCTGAGTGTGGCTTCATCTTGACAGTAGAGGAGGCCATGGATAGACATATCAGAATGAGACTTTTCATTGATACCTTGGCCCGAAACCTCAACGTGTACTGAAGAAGGGTTTTGTCCTGAAACATAGTTTATTCCTCTTCATAGATGCTGCCTGACTTACTGAGTTCCTCCAGCATTATGTGTTGTGTTGCTCTGGATTTCCAGCATCTGAGGAATCTTTGAATTTGAATTTTTTTTTAAAACATCACCATCCATTTACTCAGTGGAACTGAGTACATTTCTAAATGCAGTCGAACTCTTATTAACTTCCACACACAACCACTTGGTCAAAAGAGCATTTTAAAAAATCTTTTGTGTCATACCAGAGGCCGAGTGTGCTGCTGTAACATTGTGAGCTGTACGTAGGTCTGTAACGTAATCGCCCAGCGCGAAGGGTCTTCGTACATGAGGCCCTGCCAACGAATAGGTGCAAACAGATTGAGGGTTATGTCTACCAGACGTCATCAAGTAACTGTCATTCCGTCACTGAATTCACTCGTATAAATGCCCTTCCGGATAGCTCAAAAGGGCCATTAAAGCAACAACCACGCCATCTGAGAACGTTCTTCCCTGAGTCAGTCAATCTGATCATTCTTGTAAACAACCTCCACACCCCCTCCATTACCGTCACTGTAAACGCTTTAATCCGCTTTTCAAAAACCTGCATACACTTTCGATACAGACTGGTATTCAAGCACAATTTATTCCATATCCATACTTTAACCTCTAACTTTATTTTAAATATAATGTACAATGTCCTGGGTATGTTACTCAAAATGGCCTCTTTGGTTTGTTACAAGTAGGAATGTTTCTTTGTCGGATAAGTGTTTCTCTAGCCGTTGTTTCACTTTAGAATGGCTGATATGGTAATTGTATTCATTTGTTAATCAATGGGGAATGTCATTGTGTCTTGTGATGCTGGGAACTTGGGAGAGGGGTTTTCGCGGGTTTTTTTGGGAGAGGCCGAGGAAGACATGGAAGAAGGTGGACGTGTGCTGGACTGCTCGTAAGACCACCGGGGTGGTCCCAGGTGCGACGGCCGGATGGGTCGATTGGTTCGTTGATTGAGCTCCAACGAGTGCACTAAACAGACTGAACTTTGATAAGTGGCGCCTTTTGTTTTTTTCCTTGTGTATATATATTGTATTGCTTACTACTCTTTTTAATTTTAGTAAACTCTTTAAAGTGTATTTCATAACGGTATTTGTTGTGGATTTGATACTGTTGGCGGGCTCGAGGCGTAAACTCGATTCTCACAGCACCTGCGTGTACGGGAGGTGGGTTGGAGAGTGGCTGGATCCCTTTTTCCCCTAGACATATACCAGCCTGTGGGTAAGTGTTACATTTGTGGGGGCTCGTCCGGGATTGGATTGTCAGGGGCTGTGGAGTCGCGCAGGCAGCAGAGGAAGATGGACAGAGATAAGTTTGTTTGTTGGTGCCAGTTTGAAGATGTACCGGTACAGTACGCATGCGTAGTGAGCGGAGTGGATTTTCGAGTTTCAGGAGACGTGATAGTGAGGGGTTTAAGTTCGGTGAAGGGTATTGGGCAGGTAGAATTGGTAGCTAGACGGTGTGGTAAAGAGGTGGGGTCTAGCTGGGTGTTGGTTCGTACGAGTGCTGAAGTCAGGACGGTGGGACTGCCGGCGACGGTCAGTGTACCGGGGGAGGCGGGCCCGTGGGGGCTCCACTTCTACAAGGATGAGGCTGAGGAGACATCGGAGGAGGAGTTAGAGCTAGAGGTGGACCCCAGAGAGGTGCCCGGCACTAGTAAAGGGAGGTGGGAGGAGGGAGTCGTGACTAAGCCCCGCTCCCCAGGTAGGGTGGAAGCCTCGGAGCTGGCAGCCACACTTTATTCCCTGGTGGGGGTGGCCGAGAGGCCACGGCTGAAGCTGGGGGTGTTCTCCGGAGCCAAGCCTACTCCGGATGGGGAGGTGGACTATGAGACCTGGATCGAGCATACGTCTTTGATGTTAGAGGAGTGGCCAGGTTCAGAGGAGGAGAAGAGGCAGCGATTGCTGGGAAGTTTGAGGGGTTTAGCAGCCACAACCATCCGGGAGTTGAAAGCTGAGAAGCCTGGGGCCTCAGTGGAGGACTGCCTAGAAGTTTTGGAGGGAGCGTTTGGGTTGTCAGGGGAACCCTGGCTGCTTTTAGCAGAGTTTCAACGCCTGGAACAATGGAGAGGGGAAAAGCTCTCCGAGTACATATTTAGGATGGAGGGGATGCTCTCGGGGCTGCGGCGCCGAGGGGTAGTGAAGGCGACTGACGTGGCTAGCGTGAGGATGAGTCAGCTATTCAGTGGCTCTCTGGAGGAGGACAAGGTGGCGTGGACTATCCGGCAGGCTTATAGGAAAGGTCCCCCTCCATCCTTCGGGCAACTGATAAGAGAGGTGCGAGAGGAAGAGAGAGCATTGGGGCGGAAAAGGGGCACGGGCCTACGGGAGCGATCCTCAGCGATACAGGAAGTGGTGGCTGAGTGGAGGAATGACAAACCCCCGGGGAGTAGGGAACCCCCTTTGGAGGGGAGGGACAGGGGAGGTACCTACTCTCAGGGGCGATCAGTGCAGTGGATTGGGAGCAGGAGCCGTCCTGGGAGAGGAGGGGCAGCCGGCAGTGTGTGCTTTAACTGTGGGAAAGAGGGGCATTTCAGGCGGGACTGTGGAAGGCCAAGGGTGTGCTATAGCTGTGGAGAGGAGGGTCACTTTAGGTGGGATTGTGAGAGACAAGGAGTCCCGCGGAGGACAAGCCCCCCTGCGACTAAGAAGGGAGAGGTGTCGGGGAAACTTAGGAGAGGCTCAGTGAGGGAATGGACTGGAGCCTCTGGAGGAACACGTTCCCAGAGATCAGCCGGAAGACCACCGGGTGCCCACGCCTCTGTTCCGGATGGGCTGGTAGGACCCCGTGCCAGTGTGGGTCTACGGATAGAGGGAGTTTACGCAAAAGCCGTTCTTGATACTGGATCGCAGGTGACCTTATTGTACCGGTCTTTCTACAATCAACATCTAAAGCATTTGCCCGTAACACCATTTGACGCCCTGCAGATTTGGGGTGTGAGCGAGGGTGACTACCCGTACGATGGGTACCTATCGGTGAGATTGGAGTTCTCGGAGGGTGATGTGGGAGTGTCGGAAGCTATTGAGACGTTGGTGTTGGTGTGTCCTGACCCGGTGGAAACCGGTGGTGCTGCCCTCCTGGTGGGGACTAACTCCCCAGTTGTGCGACGGCTCCTGGGAGCTTGTAAGGAGAAAGGGGGGGAAGACTTTCTGGAGACCCTCTCGGTGCATCCAGTGTTTCGAGCAGTGTTCGAAGAAGGGGTTGCCTCCCAAGGGCTGGACCCGGAGTGTAAACGAGGGACGGTGTGGTGTACGCAGGCGAGGCCCAAGGTGATCCAACCAGGGGAGGTAGCACTAGTGATGGGGACCCCCAGATTCCCAGGAGTGCCGACAGGAGAAGCCCTGTTAGTAGATGCCCCAGACGATCTTGAAGGGGAGACACGATTTCCGGCGGGGGCGCTGGTGAGGCCCGAAGTGCAGAGACCAGGGGTGGTACATGCGAGGCGTATAGCTATAAGTGTCAGGAACACCACGGCAAGAGAAATCACCTTTAAGAGGGGAATGCCGCTGGCACATCTGTTCCCGGTGACGGTAATGTCCAGCGCACTAGTGCGGACCCCTAACGGGGAGGGATCGGAGCATTGAAGGGAGCTGACCGCTGAAGCCTTTAACTTCGGGGATTCCCCAGTGTCGCCGGAGTGGAAACGCAGGCTAGTGGAGAAGATGCTGAAGATGGAAGCTGTTTTTTCTCGGGGCGAGTTTGATGTTGGCTGCTCCAAAAGCACTCGCCACACCATCCGGGTGACGGAGGACACCCCGTTCCGAGAGAGATCCCGGCGGCTGGCTCCGGCAGATGTTGAGGACGTGCGACAGCACTTGTGCAAGTTGAAGGAGGCCGGAATCATAGCTGAGTCTCGAAGTCCTTATGCGTCCCCAATAGTGGTGGCACGGAAGAAGAATGGGCGAGTGCGCATGTGTGTTGACTACAGGACGTTGAATCGGCGAACTGTCCCTGATCAATATACTGTCCCAAGAGTCGAGGATGCGTTGGCCTGTCTGAGCGGTGCAAAGTGGTTCAGTGTGCTGGATTTAAGAGGTGGGTATTGCCAGATCCCGATGAGTGCGGCCGATAAAGAGAAGACCGCTTTTATCTGCCCACTGGGGTTCTTTCAGTTCGAACGAATGCCCCAAGGCATATCCAGAGCCCCAGCCACCTTCCAGAGGCTCATGGAGAGAACTGTGGGGGATATGAATCTGTTGGAGGTGCTGGTGTACCTGGACGATTTGATAGTGTTTGGATCGACTTTGGAGGAACATGAGGAGAGACTGTTGAAGGTGTTGGGCCGGCTTAATGAAGAAGGGTTGAAGCTTTCCCTGGACAAATGCCAGTTCTGCAAGTCGTCGGTTAACTACATTGGCCATATCATTTCGCGAGAGGGAGTGGCTACTGATCCAACCAAGATAGAGGCTGTGACCACCTGGCCGAGACCCCAGAAAGTGGGTGCTCTGCGCTCATTTTTGGGGTTCTGTGGGTATTACCGGCGATTTGTGAAAGGATACGCCAAAGTGTGTCACCCGTTAACTCAGCTGTTGTGTGGCTATCCCCCGGTGGGGAAGAAGAGGACGGGGAACCAGAGGCAGGATGCTGGAGGATACTGGAACCCGGCGGAACCTTTTGGCTCGAGATGGGATGATCAATGTGAAGAGGCGTTCCGATCTTTGAAAAGGGCACTGACCCAGGCCCCGGTGTTGGCTTTTGCCGATCCCCAGAAGCCATATGTGCTGCACACGGATGCCAGCCGAGAGGGTCTCGGGGCTGTTCTGTACCAGGAGCATGGCAAAGCATTGAGGCCGGTAGCCTTTGTCAGCCGAAGCTTGTCGCCATCGGAGAGAAACTATCCCACTCACAAGTTGGAGTTCCTGGCGCTGAAGTGGGCGGTGGTGGACAAGCTGGGCGATTACCTTTACGGAGCCAAGTTTGAGGTGAGAACGGATAACAATCCTCTCACTTATATTTTGACTTCGGCGAAGCTGGATGCCACAGGACATCGGTGGCTGGCGGCATTGTCGGTATATGATTTCAGCCTGAGGTACCGCCCCGGAAGCAAGAATATCGATGCGGATGCATTGTCTCGTCGGGAGCCGGGGGAGGAGGAGAAGGACGAGGAGTGGGAGAGTGTCCCTGCCCCTGGAGTGAAGGCGATGTGTCAGTTTGTTATCACCGTGAAGGCCGAGGGAAGAGGGAGGCTGGAACGAGCCATGGACCATTTGGGGGTTTTTGACGACGCCATACCCCTAGTTTACTGTGACCTGACCGCTCTGGGGACTAAACAGTTGCCGGAACTGAGTCCGGGGGAAGTGGCAACTGCTCAGCAAAATGACCCGGGCATTGGCACAGTGTGGAGAGCGGTCGAGAAGGGGGATGGGGCGTTGGCTGAGAAGGCGAAACACCCATACGTGCCTCTGTTGTTGAAGGAGTGGTCTCGGTTGAAGTTAAAGAACAAAATCTTGTACCGGGTAACAACGCCTCCGGACCAACCCCGCTGTTGGCAACTGGTCCTGCCAGAGGAGTATCACCAGACTGTACTCCAGGCCTTACATGATGATTCTGGACATTTGGGGGTGGAAAAGACATATGGATTACTCAAAGACCGGTTCTACTGGCCCCGGATGAGGGGGGACGTCGAAGAATACTGTAGGGGATGCCGTCGTTGCATCCAGAGGAAGACCCTGCCAGCGTTGGCGGCTCCACTGTCGCACTTGCAGAGTGCGGGACCTCTGGACCTGGTATGTATGGATTTCTTGTCGATTGAGCCTGACACCAGCAACACCGCGAATGTATTAGTCATCACCGATCATTACACTCGCTATGCTCAGGCATTTCCCACCAAGGATCAGAAGACGACGACAGTGGCGAAGGTGCTATGGGAGAAGTACTTTGTGCATTACGGCCTTCCCAGGCGAATCCATAGTGATCAGGGGCGGGACTTTGAGAGCCGCCTTATCCAGGAATTACTGACTATGCTTGGGGTTGAGAAATCCAGGACTACCCCTTACCACCCACAGGGAGATCCTCAGCCAGAGAGATTCAACAGGACCCTGTTGGATATGCTTGGGACGCTGGAGATTGGGCAGAAAAGCAGGTGGAGTCGTCATATTGGACAATTGGTTCACTGTTACAATTGTACTCGCAATGAGGCTACAGGGTATTCACCCTAGTATCTGATGTTTGGGCGGGAAGCGAGGTTGCCCATTGACGTGTGTTTTGGAGGTGGAGTGGGTGAATTTCCCGGGAAGTCCCATCTAAAGTACGTGTCCGACATGAAGAGGGAGTTACAGCGGGCGTACGAGTTGGCCGAGGCGGCGGCTACCAAACAAAATCAGCGGAATAAGATGCGGTATGATCGAAAGGTGAAGTTTGTACAATTATTACCGGGCGACCGGGTCCTTTTACGGAATTTGGGACTCCCTGGTAAGCACAAGTTGGCAGATCGATGGGCGGCCAGCCCCTATGTAATAGAGAGCCAGATGCCGAACCTGCCAGTTTACCGGGTGAAACCCGAGGATGGAAAAGGGCCTATCAAGGTACTCCATAGGAATCACCTGCTGCCACTGGGTCAAGCGGTGCAGGTGGATAAGGAGCCCGAGTGGGAGGTTACGCCCAGTACAAGGACTCTGCGAGGGAGCGGAGAACGGGAAGAGCCCGCTGCTGAAGAGCGGGGACGGGTCCCTCACTCGGGAATGGCTACCGATTCAGAGGAGGACGACTCAGATGAGTGGGTCCTGTTCCCATTCGCTAGTGCTCCAGTACCAGGAGAGGAGGCTCCTGGCCCTTCCCATACTGAATTGGGTGAGAGGAGGGAAGGTCTTGAGGGTCAGATGGAGAGGCAGCCTACATTGGTGGGAGAGAGGGTGGAATCTGAGCGTGAGCCGGAGAGATCTCGGGTGAGGGAGGACCCCTGTGAGGAAGGGGGTGCGGGTCTGTCAGGTAGACCTGGGGTGTCCGAGACAGTGGGTTCGCAGGTGACGAGGGAGCCCAGTGGGGCAGAAGGGGTATGGAGATCTCAGAGGATTAGGCGCCCCCCGGAGCGGTTGACATATGTGGTACCGGGAGAACCGAGTGTGATTTCTACTGCTCTGGGTAGTTATGTCATTGCCTTCTGCACCTGGGTTGGGTTTTGTGTGTTGCAAGAAGCTTTGGGGACCTCTAGTAATGCCATGAGGGCATGACATTTGCTGGTGGGGAGAGAATGTACAATGTCCTGGGTATGTTACTCAAAATGGCCTCTTTGGTTTGTTACAAGTAGGAATGTTTCTTTGTCGGATAAGTGTTTCTCTAGCCGTTGTTTCACTTTAGAATGGCTGATATGGTAATTGTATTCATTTGTTAATCAATGGGGAATGTCATTGTGTCTTGTGATGCTGGGAACTTGGGAGAGGGGTTTTCGCGGGTTTTTTTGGGAGAGGCCGAGGAAGACATGGAAGAAGGTGGACGTGTGCTGGACTGCTCGTAAGACCACCGGGGTGGTCCCAGGTGCGACGGCCGGATGGGTCGATTGGTTCGTTGATTGAGCTCCAACGAGTGCACTAAACAGACTGAACTTTGATAAGTGGCGCCTTTTGTTTTTTTCCTTGTGTATATATATTGTATTGCTTACTACTCTTTTTAATTTTAGTAAACTCTTTAAAGTGTATTTCATAACGGTATTTGTTGTGGATTTGATACTGTTGGCGGGCTCGAGGCGTAAACTCGATTCTCACAGCACCTGCGTGTACGGGAGGTGGGTTGGAGAGTGGCTGGATCCCTTTTTCCCCTAGACATATACCAGCCTGTGGGTAAGTGTTACAATAATTTCTTTGTTCTCAATAATAGTTGAATTGTCTTCTGTTGCACGTCACCCCCCCGACCAACACACCACTGAAAATTGCTAACACATGTAAATGTACACACTGCCTTGATTTCATTAGGCAGAATTCACTCTACAAGGTCCTCCAGATGATTCTGGAGTGATTTCATTCATTGAACAATCATGACTGCAAACACCATCGCTGTCAAGCTCCAAGTTCTGGCAAGAACATGCCATCATTTGGTCCGCTCAAGCGGAGACCCAGCTCACAGTGCGGGTAATCTCGCAAGACGACATGAAACATTAATACATTGTCGCAGTGTGTTAGACAGCTCTACGGTGACCAGGGTGATAAGCATTCTACAATATCCCTGGAAACCAGCAGGTACAAACCTGCCTCTCAAGGAGTTAGGGTTTTATTTTTTTCTTCCTTGTGTCTGCTTTCTGAAATAAGAGCCACATGTGCTATTCGTGCTGTGTGCTGTGGGTAATGTGATTTGCACCTTGGCCCCAGAGGAACACTGTTTCATTCGGCTATACACACGTATGGTTGAACGACAATTAAACTTCGCGTTTCTGTATCTCCTGCCTGATGGTAGCTGTGAGAAGATGGCGTGACCCAGATGGTGGGGATCTTCAATAATAGAAGTTGCCTTCTTGAAGCAGCACTTCCTGTAGGAATTGCCAGTGATGAGGAGGGACGTGCCTGTGAAGCTTTGGTCAAAGTTCACTCATTTCTGAAACTTCTTGCTTTCCTGTACACGCAGTTCCCCCTTTTAGATTCTGAAGCTCCTCTCAGTTTCCCTGAGCTTGCTGGCACATCCCCCTAAAGCATCCAAGTCAACACCCTTGTCCTTACCAGTAGATTGTGGTTCCAGATGTTCCTCCATTTTGAGACCGGCTCCAGAAGAACCTGAGACAATCGAGAGGAAAATAGAAGTTTATACGGCTGGCAGAGTAAGAGGCCAAGGACGAGTAGACAGGAGAATGGGGTTGAGAGGGATAATAAATCAGCCATGGTAGAATGGCAGAACAAACCCGATGGGCTGAATGGCCTAATTCTCGTCTTGTTTCTTAAGGACATGGCTTTCACACTCACAGCAGTGATGGTGCTAATAAACTAGGATTAGAGGCCCTTACTGTCAAAGATTCAGATACATTTATTTATCATATTTACATGTGTCAGTTGCATTAAGACCATAAGCCAATTCTATCATGGGCACTAGCTTCCCCACATCAAGGTCATCTTCAAAAAAGCAATGCCTCAAAAATGTGGCATCTGTCATTAGGACTCCAATCACCTTCTCACTGCTACCATCAGGGAGGAGCTACTGGATCCTGAAGACACACACTGATCGGTGATTCCCTCCACCATCCAATTTCTGAATGGACAATGAACCACAAAGACTACCTCAGTACTCGCTGATTGGACAATGAACCACAAAGACTACCTCTGTATTTGCCGATTGGACGATGAACCCATGAACACTACCTCTGTATTTGCCGATTGGACGATGAACCCATGAACACTACCTCAGTACTTGCTGATTGGACGATGAACCCATGAACACTACCTCAGTACTTGCTGATTGGACGATGAACCCATGAACACTACCTCAGTACTTGCTGATTGGACGATGAACCCATGAACACTACCTCAGTACTCGCTGACTGGACGAAGAACCCATGAATACTACCTCAGTACTTGCTGATTGGACGATGAACCCATGAACACTACCTCAGTATTTGCCAATTGGACGATGAACCCATGAACACTACCTCAGTATTTGCTGATTGGACGATGAACCCATGAACACTACCTCAGTATTTGCCGATTGGACGATGAACCCATGAACACTACCTCAGTACTCGCTGATTGGACGATGAACCCATGAACACTACCTCAGTATTCGCTGATTGGACGATGAACCCATGAACACTACCTCAGTACTCGCTGATTGGACGATGAACCCATGAATACTACCTCAGTACTTGCCGATTGGACGATGAACCCATGAACACTACCTCAGTACTCGCTGACTGGACGATGAACCCATGAACACTACCTCAGTATTTGCTGATTGGACGATGAACCCATGAATACTACCTCAGTACTTGCTGATTGGACGATGAACCCATGAACACTACCTCAGTATTTGCTGATT